>NC_057686.1:16289530-16294530 GCF_014466175.1 Vespula pensylvanica
AGAGAGAGAGAGAGAGAGAGAGAGAGAGAGAGAGAGAGAGAGATTTTACGAGTTTATGCCAAAATCAGGGGAAAACATGAGTGCCAGCAGAAAATAAATATAAGTATCTATATGTATATGTGAAAATAAATGGACGTAAAATGATCCAAATGTTTAGTTTGTAACTGAAATAAAATAGTAAATATCTTTTATTTCTTTTGTTTAACATGTAAGAATATATACATACGTATATAGAAGGATACAAACAACGTACGCGAAAAAAAATTCAACATCTTTGTCTTCGTTCCAAAAGGGCAATTGGAGGAAGAAAAATATTGACTGCTTGTGTGCAATATATATATATATATATATATATATATATATATGCTTACATACGTATACGCGGGTGTATATGTATATATGTATGTATGTACGTATATTAAAATTGTCAATGTTAAACCAGAAAGAAAAACGTCCATGGTAGAAAACAAAGGATTTGTTGTTATTTAAAGAACAACAGCAAATGACGGAGCTATTATACTAAACGTGACTAACATAGGTAAGTATCTACGTATATATAATATCTATATATACATATGTACGTTCTATAGACATAGATATTTATTTAACATTTAAAACGCGTATCGTTGAATTTTCGAATATAATTCGACGACGATAGTATAGTATAAAATAAAAATTATTATTATTATTATTATTATTATTATTATTATTATTATTATTACTATTACTATTATTATTATAATCTTCTTTTCAAGACGTGATAACGAATTTGAAATATTTTCAACGTCAACAGAATAATATATAAAAGAAAAAAAAAGAAAAGAAAAGAAAACAGAATAGAAGAAGACTAAATCGATAATTACAATTTATCAAATAAATAAAATCGATCGTAATGTAACATAATCACAAATTCAAATAGAGAACGAAAGAGAGAAAGAAAAAGTTCTCAACTCAATAGTTAAAATAATAAATACATATCGAAGAATGCATATGTACATTAAAAGATAGTCAATGTAATATTCAGTGAACGTGTAAGTAAACAGACAAAAATAAATAAATAAAATAAAGTAAAAGTAAAAGAACAAAAAATATAAAATAGGGAGAGAAAGTATAAAAAAAAGGAATTAAAAAAAAAAAAAGAAAAGAAAAACAGACGGTTTTTAATATAGTCAATAATATATTGCCGAGAGATCCGAAAAAAGCT
Organism: Vespula pensylvanica; assembly: GCF_014466175.1. Taxonomy (NCBI): domain Eukaryota; kingdom Metazoa; phylum Arthropoda; class Insecta; order Hymenoptera; family Vespidae; genus Vespula; species Vespula pensylvanica. The sequence goes on from NC_057686.1 coordinate 16,290,735, forward strand.
AACGTGAATGAATGAACCAGCTAGAAAAAGAGATAGACAGAGAGAATTCTGGTTTCTCTCTCTCTATCTATCTATCTGTCTGTCTCTTTTTCTCTCTCGCACATACTTATATAAATATACTGAACGAATAGTGAGAGAGAGAAAGAGAGTGGGAGAAGTATCGTGAGGATCTCTTGCGCGGCCGCGCAAGCGGTCATTCATGAATTGGCTCAACCCGCTTCTCTCTCTCTCTCTCTCTCTCTCTCTCTCTCTTGGTTTATTTATATCACCGATAAGCCGGAGTTACGTGGCACGCGGACCACGATTTCACGTGCAACGATTTTCATTTTCATTTTCATTTATATATATATTTTTTTCTTTTTACATTGAAAAACTAAAACGTCCTATATATATATATATATATATATATATATATATATATATATAAAATGAATAACTACTGCAATCGATATATTACAAACTACAACGAAAAATTAATTGCAAATATTTATTTATTTATTTATTTTTGTTTCTTTTACGATATTATTGAGATCATAATTTTTATATAAACGTTAATGTTAAATGACTGAATATATATGTTTTTTCTTTATTTGTCATTGTAAACTTGATTAATAAACAATGAGAAATAATTCTTTCTTTCTTTTTTCCTCCATCAAATTAGCAAATTGAATAGATCGAAAGATAATAATGATCAAGTAATACGATATTTCAAATGCTTTTATATATCTATTCAATCTTTTTACAAAGGTCACGAGAAATGGTTGTAATACGATAATTTCTCGAACTTTTATTGGCCAGGATCCATTATAGAAGGCACAAATTTCTCGCGATGCACGCGAAAGTGCAATTGGTATAAAAATAGTCAATCGATATTGATCGCCACGTTGGAGAAAAATTAAAATGGAATAAATAATAATGCTCTTGTAATATTTAATATGTTGGTAATATATATTTCGAATGATTCATTGTCGACGATTCTCGATAAGTAAAATTATTCTAATGAACATGCAAACTATTATTCTCATATTTTAATATTTAACGCATCCCAACACTTTGGAAATCTCTGAGGTATAATATATCACATAATTGCGTTATTAAGTTGCATTATTATCGTGACCTACTAAAAAAGTTTCAAAATGAACGAAAGTCTCTCTCTTTCTCTCTTTCTCTCTCTCGTTCTCGTTCTCCATAAAGAATTTATTAATTTTCAGACTACGACGATCGTTTGACCGCCTACGTTATAACTCTAGTATGAATGAACGCATGGACGATTGTAATATAATATTTATATTACAATGGACGAATAAGAAAGATCAAAATAAAAATAAAATTTTTACATTCTTTTGCGTATAATAAAATTTTTTACATCGATTATTATACGTTGTATATTTTACTATTTTCTATTAATGATTTTATTGCGCGTAATCGTAATTCTTATTACATACATATGACAAATAAAATTATATAAATTTATAGATTTCTACGTGCGAATTGTTTATATATTATATATAAAATTTTTAAGTATCGATAGTTTCTAAATCTATCTATCGATCACTAACAAAGTAAAATATATTTTCTATTACAACGTACAATGATATAATTGTTAATATAAACAATTTTATAATACGCTAAAAATGTAAAAGTTTTATTTTATTCGAATAAAATATAATAATTATTAATAATAAAATATTCATATATATTATGAACAAAGATTATAATCACTATAATAATAATAATAATAATAATAATAATAATAATAATAATGATGATGATGATGATGATGATGATGATGTTTTATGCTTTCGTTATTTTGCAATAAATTGTTCTTCGTTTTCGTTTTCGAAGATGAAGATAAAATTTCGTAATACGATTTCTCTCTCTTTTTCTCACGAAACGCAATGGCCTAACTATACTCGCATAACGGTGTATCCTGGCCTGCTTATATATCTTTGGACATTTCACCGAAGACAAAAATGAAGTAAAGGAAAAGAAATCGAGTCGATTATATCAGAAATCGAAGATAATTCGACACATCTTGTTGGTACGATGATTGGACTTTAATATCATTTAACGATAAGGAAATGTTAAGTATGTCGATCATTTGTATGTATAGTATTGATTAATCAAATTTTGTCTATGTGTGTATGTGTACGCACATACATATGTAAAAGTTGTATACGAAACTACATGTTACATCAGCTTAATCATTAAAATTCTTGTCTTCAACTTCGTAGATCTTATCAGATCGACGAAAGGACTTCTTGGTACTTCCGGTTAATTCATATCGTACCGTTAATGTTAAGAGTATCGATCGAATCGAATCGAAAAGATATTTTTAATGTTCTGTGACTGTTATATATGATGTATTATATTATCCATTATTATTACGACTATTATCAGTAAACATTATAGATACATATAGTGATAAATATATATATATATATATATATATATATATATTAAATTCTCTATATAGTTACTTATTTCCTACGGAATATAATATAAATTTTTTCAAAAGAAAATAATGCTTCTATAGAAGGAAATTCTTACTTGAGTCTAACGCTTTATAGAAAGTTCGCGGGGTATGTAATATTAAAAAAATATTATATTTTAACCAGCTCTTTAGTACCGAAGATTCGCTGAACCATTCTTAACGTAATAACAACATTGTTGAGTGCAATGTCGAGCAAAAAATATCAAGGTTCTTTATTATTAAATAAAAATTAAAAAAAAAAAAGAAAGAGAGAGAGAGAGAGAGAGAGAGAGAGAAAGAGAGAGAGAAAAGGTCGGAAAAGTCGACTGTCAAAGGAAAAGACAAAGTACGATATATACATAAATACATATTGTATAAATGGCATAAAGAAGAGAATTCGCGACCTTAAACGAAAAGAGAGCTAATGCTACCCCTTTTGATATTTAAAAATGAACTTTCCCATGCTTTTTTACTCTATCTTGCCCTTTTCTCCATTCACTCACTCATTCATTCACTCATTTTTTATTCATTCATTCATTCATTCATTCATTCATTATATTTACTTCGGGCAGATACAATAATCAAAATTTGTAATCGTATTTTTTTGTAAATCACTATACACTAAGATTGAACGAAAAAGTTCTTAAGCGAGCCAAAAGTTCCTAAGTGATTTTAATAAATCTAATCATCCTTTCCTCAGAGTCTTTCTAGGTTAATTCTTTTTTCGTTTTTATTTTCTCGTCAGATTGTAAAACTTTAAATCTGGCTTGTAAAATTACAAGCACAACTGCGGACAAATGGTAAGTCTCGAAAAAGAGTAATTGTTTTCTTTCTTTCTTTCTTTCTTTTTTTTTTTTAATCTCCTAAGAACTTTTGGCCCACTCTATTCTCTCTCTCTCTCTCTCTCTCTCTCTCTCTCTCTCTCTTTTTCTTGTTGAAAGCTTCGATACAATAGAGAAATGTAAGAATGAAGAGGAAAGGAACGTTGTCAGCTGTAAAATGCTATATACTTAGTATCGACAAGAAAGCGATAAAAATGCGAGCCACGTCTTGAACCTTTTGTCGTCGAATGGGTCATGACCTCGTAACGACGTGACTAACTTATAGCCTGACCATCGTGGATTAATTAACGAATCGAATAGTATTTAAATTTATAAATTTAATTTGAGTATCTTACTAATTATTCTGCGTATTATTTGCAAAATTTCATTGAAAATTTCTAATCGATATTATGAAAAAATTGTTATATATAATAGACATATGTATTATAAAAAATATGTGTTAATAACGCATACTTTAATTGATAATAAATAAATATATATA
>NC_057686.1:16297030-16304530 GCF_014466175.1 Vespula pensylvanica
CTTCTCTTTTTTTTTTCTTCTCTACCTCGATCTATCTATCCTTCTCTCTCTCCCTCTCTCTCTCTCTCTCTCTCTTTCTTTCTTCCTCTTCCTTTCTCACTCTTTCTTTCGACTCAGTTGTCTCAACGACACTACTCCAACACGACATACGCTTCGCTACAACTTTCCTTCGATTTTCTCTTCGTTTTCTCTCTTTCTTTCTGTTTATTTCTCTCTCTCTCTCTCTCTCTCTCTCTTTCGTTTCTCTTTCTATCCGTCTTCTTTTTACTCAGGACGTGTCAACGCTCCAACGAATCACGCACCACACAACGCATCTTTTTCTGTTTCTTTTTCTTTTTTTTCTCTCGTTGATTCTCTCTCTCTCTCTCTCTCTCTTTCTCTCTATCTATCTATCTATATAACTCGTTCTCTCTTTCAACGGTAGGACGCGAAGACGAATAGTTTACTACCACTGGTAGCTTCTTCCTTCTTCACGAAAGTTCTTCTTTCCCACGAGATTAACCACCGTAATGTCCTACTATACCGCATTATATATTTCGTTATAGCTCACGTTCCGGCGGACAATGAAAACTATTGGAAAGAGAAAGAGTCACGTATGATTACGAACGAACACGATGTAACAACGGTAACACGACGAAAATCGACACTGACACGGCATCATGCGTCCGTGCGTCCGTGCGTGCGTGCTTCTTCTGCTTCTTCTGCTGCCGATGTTGCTGATAATGCTGCTGCTGCTGCTGCTGCTGCTGCTGCTGTTGCCGCCGCCACCGCCGCCGCCGCCGCTACTTGTGCTGCTGCCTTTTGACTCGCGGCATTATTTCGATCGACCGCCGCAACGATGCGCGCGCATCTGGCGCCACTAGTCCTTCTAACGCGCTTCTTTCGAACGTATCTTCGTTACCCGCGTCCGTTTCGTTTTATCAACTTTTGCGAAATAGATTCTTTTTCCGCTATTCAATTCCATCCCCCTTTTTAATATATCCTTTTATCGTTTTATCGGAATTTTATCGGTTTTATAGGAATTTGTACGAAAGAAAAAAAGGAGACACAAAAAAACTATCCGGTTCGATATAAGCGAACAGGGAAGAAGGATAAAAATATAGATTTATATTGCCGATATAAACCGAGAGAAATATATATATTTTTATATTTTCGCTGTACATTTTACATTTCGGTCGATTTCGGGAAATAATAAATTTATTTGAATTGACGATGAATATAAATAAGAAATAAAATTATATTACATCATATTACGTAGAAAATAAGCGGCTTTGATCTATCTTTAACATATTATTGCAGCTTGTACAAATGTAAATGATGAATGCTTTGGATGTTGTAACCTTATCTCGTTAAAAGTAACAGAAAATTTGCGATTGTTCGTTCCAAATGTAAATCTAATGGATGATAGGCAGTTATAAATCCCCATTACTTTTTTTTTTCTTTTTTCTTTTTTTTTTTTCCTTTTTTTTTCTTTTTTCTTTTTTTTTTTTGAATTATTGGCAAGAGTACGATATGACGCGCTTTACTGGCAAATTATTGTTATAATTATTTATATACGATTTATCGTGGAATCGAAACTTTGGAATTTTTCGAAGATTTACTTGTTCTTCTTTTTTATCTTTTTTTTTTTCGTTTTCTTTTCTTTTCTTTTTTTTTTTTCTAGATAGAACGTCAAAGGTTCTATCAAAATGATGTGTTACTTCGTTTATTTTCTATTCCCTGTTCCATTTCCATTAATCGTATCTTCACTTTATAACAGCTTTTTAATATACAGCTGTAATGCAGAAAAATAAGTCATTTCTAATCTTTTGTAACCTCGTTATCCCTTACCAATATGACTGACTGCTTTTCTATATCGATAACCGAGCTCTCTCAGTCATCTTCCTAAATGTCGTTCAAAATTATAATTAGGCTATCTGCCGTCTATTTCGAGAATCACTGCAGTGACATATCCGTGGTGTCACCGATTTTCTAAATATTGGCTTAACCTTAGTAGTATAAAACTCGTCATTAAGAACCAACTGCCAGGTATAGAGGCTAAGACGCAATATCTTTCATCTGTAACAATAAATTAATATTATGATTAAGCAATTTATTGTATTATATATACGTATATGTGTATATATATATATATATATATATATATATAAAACAAAGAAATGCATTTCAACTCTACAAAACTGATGATGCATGTAGATTACAAAAATGATTTTTTAAAATTCAATAAACGTTTATATTTTAACGCATGAAATTAGAAAAATAAATTTGTTATTTACAATTACACATCTCAATATTATTAATGATTATTGACGATGCAACGATAATGATATAATGCCAAAATCATCATTTTACTCGAACATATCAACATAAAAAAATACCAGTTATCGGACTTGTTCACAATATCGCAGCTTCCAAATATAATATAGCTAATATTTTGCTATATTATTTTGTTTATTACTTATTAAGACGTTATTATATTTTAAAGAAACAAACAACGATAAATACAAACAAATACTAATTAAAGAATATGAGGATAGCAAAGGATAGGAGAAGAAAAAAATATATATTTATTTAATAAACATATATAGAGAGATAACTTAAGAATAGAGAATAATATAATAAATATAAAATAAATAATAAAGTTTATAGAGAAAGAGAGAGAGAGAGAGAGAGAGAGAGAGAGAGAGAGAGAGAGAGAGAGAGAAGGAGAGAAGAATAGAATAGACATAATTAGAAACATAAATAGAAAGACATAACATAAAAAAGACAACACCATGCAAATAAAATGTACAAGTAACGAGTAACATACATAGAATAGAAAAATAGAATAGTTTGCTTAGAAAATAATAATGTGACCTACTAATAGAACTTGCTTATTTGATCTAATTTAGTATGTTTTTAATATATTTACAGACATACGTATGGTATCTCTATATAAGAGTATAATGATTCAAGCAGATGAACAAACAATTAATTCTAGTATCAAGCGCACATTAAAGAGAATAATTATACAATGCAGCTTCGATTACACCTGACACCTCAAACCTTGTTTTCTCAATAGTTTTAGTTTTACCTGTCATTTGATCAGACTTCTTAACAGCTGCCCAACCCAAACTTCTTTCAACCGCCATTTTCCATTTTTTATATCTAGCATCTCTCTCTACAAAGAAAAAAAAAGGAAAAGAAAGAAAAAATATTTATGAATATTATTATTGTAAAAGAAATATACCAACTGAGAAATACGTGTAGTATTTACCCTCAGGTGTTGTAGTTGGTAGAAACGTATCCGTTGGAACTCTTTCAACTTCTTCACCTTCAAATTCCCATACATCTATTCCTTCTGCATGACCAGCAGCCATTGCTACACCCAATGCTGTCATATCCGGTAGAGTGGATCTAACTAAAAAAAAAAAAAGTTTATTATATAATAAATTAATATAAAATAATTGTGAAGCTTTATAATTAATCAAGCATGAAACACTTACATACTGGTGTACCACAAAGGTCTGCCTGTAACTGCATAAGGAGATTATTCGTCGACATTTTACCATCGGTATTTAATTTTTTTAATGGAAAACCGCAATCCTTATGCATTGCTTCTAAAATATCTCTCGTTTGAAAGCATACTGCTTCGAGACACGCTCTTATAATGTGTTGCTTCGTAGTAAAAGCCGTTAGGCCACATATTATTCTAAAATTGTTATTACGATTGTAATAATTTTCTATATTTATACAATAATTTTCTATATTAATTACCATGAAATATTATATAAATTAACCCATGATTACGAAAGTGGTTTAACCCATATATATTTCCGTTCAAAAATATTTTTTGTTTATATAAAAATTATTTTTCTATAATGACGAAAAAAGTATCCAAGTATATGTTTATTCTTAAGAAAAATAATTCTTTTATGTAATTTAAAAATGTTAAGAATAATACCGTGCGGAAAAATATGTCTTTTAATAACTCAAATGATTTATTGTCAGATGACTTTCATAGAATCATCGGCTCGAATAAAATATCTTTTATCAATCGTTAATGACCAACCCTCTAGCATCTTTTCTCCAATAAGGAGCATAAAGTCCTGTGAAAGCTGGTACGAAATAAACATCGCCGGTACTAAAAACACTTTGTGCCAAATGTTCGGACTCGTGAATATCCTTGATGAGTTTCATATTGTCTCTTAACCATTTAATAGCAGCTCCGGCTACTGCCACTGAACCTTCCAATGCATAAACAGCAGGACTGTTTGGACCCAATTGATATGCCACTGTGGTAACTAAACCATGAGAAGAATACACTCTCTGGAAAAATATTAAAACTTCACGTTCATTTTGATTATACGAATGCGTAATGAGAAAAACAAATATAATCACAATAATTAATAATTACCTTAGTTCCTGTATTACATAATAAAAAACATCCACTTCTATAAGTGTTTTTAGCTTGACCCTGTTTCAAACAATTTTGTCCTACCAATGCCGATTGTTGGTTACCAAGAATCTGTCGGGAAAAAAATAAAAACACAAAAAAAAATATATATATATATATATATTCTTTCATCGAAAGGAACAAAAATGAAGGAAAGAAAGCATACAACGTAGGAATAACTTACGCCCGATACAGGAATACCCCTTAAAGGACCGATCGCGATTTTACCATAAATCTCCGAACTGCTCTTAATATCAGGTAAAATTTGCATAGGAATGTCAAAGTATCTGCATAATGTCGGATCCCACGAAAGAGTCTCGATGTTCATCAGCATAGTTCTCGAGGCATTCGTGACATCCGTTATGTAGAGTCCACCATTCTTACCACCGGTTAAGTTCTATTAAACGAGATAAACGTTTCTCAATTCTTTTTTTTTTTTTTTTTTTTTTCCCAATAATTATTCTCTCCTTATAAAATTTAATATATATTAAAAAAAAAAAAAAAAGAAAAAAAAAGAAAGAAAACAAATCTACACATACCCAAAGGATCCACGTGTCCATCGTACCGACTTTGCAACGTTTATCTCGTATTGCTTTTCTAACAGCCGGTACGTTATCTTTCAACCATCGAATTTTTAAAGCAGAGAAAAAAGGGCTGACCGGCAAACCACAAAGTGGCTTCAGATGGTTTTTACTTTTGTCTGGGAACTTGGCAATGATCTGATCGACGATACCAACGGTTCTGATATCAGACCACACTAAAAAAAGAAAACAGAAAGAAAAAAAGAAAAAAAGAATAGAAACAATAAAAACCAAAAGATTTCATCGTTACGGTAGATACAATCAGGATTGTGTGAGCGTGTGTGTGTGTATGAATGTAAATTTCTTCAATCGAGATCCATGCAAAAATAGTACAAACCTATAGCGTTGTAATACGGTTCACCAGTCATTTCATCCCACGTTATAACAGTTTCTCTCTGATTTGTTATACCGATCGTGACGATGTCTTGTACCTTTAGATTGAGCGATTCAAACCTTTTTATGACGTCTTTGATGCATGCCTTCACAGCAAAAAGTACTTCTTTCGGATCGACTTCCAGCCATCCTTCCAATGGGCTCAATTGTTCAATATCGATCTGATGAGAAGCTACTTCAGTTATATGCTTCGCATTGAAAACCTGTATAAAAATAATTTCTTTTATTTATTTATTTATTTTATTTTCAACTTTTTCTTTTCGTTAATCGACTTATCGTTAATTTTTTCAAATCATTGAACATACATTGTCAATCTTATGATTATGACGTTATCAATATAACGGAAATTTTAAGTTTGTGACCACCCAATCATAATCTCATATTGACTGAGATAAGAACGGATGATGTTATTTTTTTTGAAATATAATAAGCTGACATAAGCTCGGACAAGATACACGAGATTCTTACCACAAATCGTACTGTTCGTGTACCAACATCTATTACACCGATCAGTGGACCCTGTTTCTTCGTTATGTTTGGCATCGTTTCTAAAAAAAGAAAGGAAATTTTTATTCGTTAATAATCGAGTCGAGATTCTATAAATTTATATATAATTATATACTATACTAGAATATTATATCGATATTAATATTATATACAAATATATATATATATATATCAGAATAAATTATAAATTATTATTTATATCATTATATAAAATATTATATAATTATTGCGAATGTGTTTATTTGTATATATCATTTTTATGTAAAATTTACTTTTGTGTGTGTGTGTGTGTGTGTGTGTGTGTACACGCACACGCACATACATAATATTATATATTTAAAATTGTAAATGTCGTTCTATGCTCTGTGAATTAATCATCAATGACCTATAAGTAATCTCTATTGATAAAGTTGAGATTAAAAACAGATGGACAAAGTAGATAGACCTATCTATCGTGATGTTGCTTAAAGTATTTGCGATTAGGGTGATAACAATAGAAAGTCAATATAAATCAAGATCAATATAGATGCGATATTCATTGATTACAGAGGATTACTATTTCTTCTAATTAAAATCACGATGTTTTGAATAAAGATCAATCATTCCTTCTAATTATTCTTATCAAATGGAAATTTCATCTAAATGGATCACTTTTGATCGTCACAGATCAAACGGTCGAAAGAGGAAGATACTTAAGATATCTACATCTAACTTGCTTAATTGAGATTACTTTTAATTATCTTCTTCGTAATTTCATTAAATCTCTCTCTTTCTTTCTCTCTCTGTCTTTAATTATCTCATACTAACGAATGAAATTTGTCGAAGACGATTAACTAAGATTAAACACCTCGTGATCTATTTTTTTTTTTTCACATTTTTTTCATTATCCATGACCTCTAATTATTTTTATCTCTTATCTCGGAATCCTTTGCAACTACATCTAATTAAGTTTTCCCCTTCCTATTTGATTAAGAGAAACTTATTTTCAATGGCACATTACACAACTTCATTTTTCACTTCGATTAATTTCCGAAATTAAAAAGAGAAAAATTATTAAGATTTCAAATTAATAATAATTGAAACATTAAAAGTATAATTATTCATTCGAAATAGATAATATAATTTAATAGTGTAATTTAATAGTATAATTTTTAGTATAATTAGTATAATTTTTAATAGTATAATTTAATTAGAAATAAAAATGTAAGATATAAGATTTACATTTATGATTATATAATTTAAGATATATATATTTATTTATTTATATATATATATTTATAATCTGTAAATCTTTTCTAAAAATTCTGACCTATATATACACAACTTGTAAATAAATAAATTTAAGAATTGACCTACACATAAAGATTACGTCGACATCAATTCAACATATCGAATTAAATTTAAATCGAAATATTATTACTTTTACTACGAACTCTTTCTTTCTTTACTATTATCCGCGAGAAAACTTACAGGAAGAATTAATAATTAACACATAAAAATTATCATAATTAATTCGAATAATTTCAAATATATAAATGAGCAATAACAAATAATATCATTTAAATATATAAATGAATAAATAAG
>NC_057686.1:16309530-16345317 GCF_014466175.1 Vespula pensylvanica
GATCTCGTGATGTTTCACGCGATTTGTTAGCTATCTTTTATATATATACACACGTATATACACACACACACATACATATATATATTTATTGTATAACGATGAAGCTATCATATGAATTTTATGAATGCAGCGATAAAATAAGAATCATTTGGACATATCAAAACTCTTTTATTTTTAGCATTAGATCAAAGTTGCCAAAAATATAATCCATGATGCTTGTATTTCCGCAAATGACGTTGCAGTATATACATAAATAAATATATGTACCAAAAGTTGTTAAATGATTATAAAAATCAATTACTCTTTTTTGAGACTCTTTAAATTAATGTTGTTTTTATTAAATTCTAAAACTACAAGTGTAGAAACTTTCGGCTCTCACTCTGTATACTTCAGATGAGAGAAATCGATTTTTATCGTATCGATTTTTTTTTTTTTACTTTCGTGATACTCAATCGATATATTTGAAAAAGTTAATAAGAGTTTATAATAATTTTCAATAGATGTCGTTAGCGACTTCGACTTAATATGATTAGAAATTTTAATTAATTCTTATTGACCAATTCTTCGTTAAGCGATAAGATTAAGATATATCAAAAGTGAAACATTGTACTTTGTTTGGTTTCTTTTATCGATTAGAATCTGACTTGAGATATTTTCTAATAGGTTTTCTGTTACTAAATCAAAAAAAACAAAGTACTTATCAAAGATGAATATTATACAGCGTGAGATCAAAAGTTCTTTTAAGTGTTTTTTTTTATAATTGATTACTATTTTTTGAGATCTTTTAGGCTTACAGTTAGAATTATAGTTTTACAATCTACAAAAAAAAAGAAAAAAGAAAAAAGAAAAATACCTATAAAATGTTTACAAAAGAATCATTAATTATTAAAATTACTTTGTAATTTTTGTCCCAACCTGTACTTTTTGAATTGAATTTTTTGATAATTAATTTATTCTTACAAAAATAAAAGAGAAAGAAGAAAAAAAGAAAGAAAAAAAAAAACAAATTGGATATATCAAAGATCATTATTTCAACGATGTAAAAAAAAAAAAAAAAAAATACATATGTAAGAAAGTTCTTAACAAAAATCTATTTGCATGAGTCAAAGCCCACGGACAAACTTAAGAAGAGAAAAACACATTCGTGGGACGAGAAAAAAAAAACAAAGAAAAAACTCACCTTTCTCCTTAAACGCATAGTACTTGAAAATACTGGTCTTCCTTCCTGTTTGCGTATATTCCATACCCTTAAGGGCGAAGGTGGAGTCATCCTCGAACGTGTCGTTGTCACCCCCGTTATTTTTCCCGCCATTTGCCTCAATCTCTCCACCATTTGTACTTCCATTTTCTGTAACCTCTTCGCTCTCCAGAACTTCACTTTTTACGTCCTTTTCTTCTTCTTCCATTAAACCGGTTCTACTTGAGAATGTACCAGTGTATACCTTTTCTAAAAGAAAGAAAAAACACAAAGAAACACGAAACTCTTAGAAACCAGTGTTCATATTGTAAAAAAAAAAAAGGCGGGAAGTCTAATACAAGAGGAAAGACGAAATGGCGGGAGAATGATAATTTGAAAATATAAATACTTATCGATATTATTACATTTCGAATATTTATTTCGAAAATTTAGTTTGAATTTAAAAGGAAAGAATATTGAAAGAAGAAGAAAAAAAGAATGAGAAAAAAATAAATAAATAAATAAATAAATAAATAAATAAAAGACGAACGAAATATTTCCTCGAATTATTTGATCATTCAATATTAACGATATAACCAATATAATTCAATATTAATTATATAAATAAAAATAAAATGATCATGATACATGAAGTATGTTTCGATTTAATCGAAAATTTGGAACGACAAAAAAAGGAAAAAGAAAAACAAAAATAATATAATATAAACAATCGTCCGTCGTCGAAAAGAAAACGTACCGATTGTGATTTTCGATGATGAACAAAAGTGAATAAGAAAAAGAAAGAAAGAAAGAAAAAAAAGTATTCTCGCGAATCCTAGCAGAGGGTCCTACCGGCAGCGACCTTTGGCAAGAACTAATCGTGTATCGGTGGCACACCTTTTAACAGTTACAGAACGGTACGGCAAGCCACGCGTGCTCATCGAAAAAGACAGAAAGAGAGGGAGAAAGAGAGAGAGGGAGAGGGAGATATATAGATAGATACATAAATAGAAAGAGAGGAAAAGAGAGAGAGAAAGAGAGGACAATACTGTAATGAAAGGAGTAAATTTATATTAACGATAACAGTGTCCCTTGTAGTTTATAGCTTGTCCCTTAAAAAAAAAGGAGAAAGAGTACACAAGAAAAAAGAGAGAGAGAGAGAGAGAGAGAGAGAGAGAGAGAGAGAGAGAGAGAGAGAGAGAAAGAGTATACAAGAACATTATATGTATATATATATATATATATATATATATAGTCTGTCCTCTTTCCTCTTGAGGATGTCTCGTGGTCACGGCCAGTCAATCAGTCGACAAGTCGTCGTTCTAATGTTAGAAAAGACTCATTGCCGATCTAATCTCATCAATGATATTTCTTATGAGTTTATGTTTATGAGTTTTAATTTATAAATGTCCTTCCATGTTTAAGAGTTTTAAATTATAAATATCGGTGTCATCGAAAAAAAAATGATTTAGAAAACTATTCCATCAAATCTATCTTCTTCTTTTCTTTTTTCTTTCTTTTTTTCTTGTATGAAACGTTTTACAAAATTCTAAATTTCTAATTCGATAAAAGTAATTAAGAAAGAGATCGTTGATATAAAAATTTTGTTATTTTGCATGAGAAATCAATAATAAGAATAATCGATTGAACGTTTAGAGAAGTTTGCATCGTACGTATCGGGACGCTCGGTCTTTGACCAAAAATAGGTCACAGGTCATGGCCTCATTTAGTTATGTATGTATGCAGTCAAGTAGTCGTCCGAAGAACTCTCTCGTTAGTTCAATTTATTCGTGAACGTTTTTAAAGTCGAAATTGTGATTGGACTTACATATGCATACTTACATTTTCTTTTTTCTTTTCTTTTTTCATTGTGTTTTCTTTTTTTTTTTTTTTTTTTATTTCACATATAATTATATAGAAGACCGTAATCGAGTCTTATCAATTAACGGCAATAATTAAGAGAAACGTTCGATGAAATTAACATATCTCGATGGATTGGTTAGAGAATAAAAGTGTTAAAAAATATGACCGTGTTATTTATTTAGGGACATAATTCAAAGTATATTATGTGGGCCACATTCGTTTTTCTTGATAAACTCAATAAAAATTCTGATATGGACAGGTGTCTACATAATTCATATCGAATGCATTATGTTTACATTGTGTGCTATATAAGAAGAATGAAAGAAAAAAGAAAAAAAAAAAAATAACGACAATTCAATAGCCGACGTAAAACGTATCTTACGTATACACCTTTGTTGACAAAAGGATACAAATATTAAAATTATGAATACGATAAAACAAATTACAAGAAGATAAGATAATAGTTATCCTTAATGATAAGTCAATATAAAGATTTCTATTAGAACGAGAAAAATATATATAAACATAGAAGCGATATATATACATATAAAAAAAAAAAATTTGTCAATTTTGCAAAAAGATAGTCAACGTCACTTCCACAGTAAAGGCATTCCAAACAAAGGCGTACGTTTAAATTACGCAAGCAAATGATGGAGAATGTAGTCTGTAAATATATTTATGCCATTTATTCTTGATGCAACATAAATATGCGCCATAAAAGCGCCAAGATTTCAGAGATCCTGGGAAGCATCTGACTATCCAACAATATAATTTCGTTGCGTTCTTATATAGTTATCGAAACTATTTCGAACAATTGCGAGAAATAGTGGAAGAGAAAATAATTATTTTATGAGATATAAATTAAATATATACGATTTTTGAATACCACAATACGTTTGCCATATATTATAATTATATTTCTTTCGATTTGCAGCGAGTTACAACGATGTTTAATAATTATTTTTTATAAAAAAACCGCAAATTAAGTGTAAACGAACACAGATTCGTAGCCACCTAGCGACGAAATGGATGAAATAGACACGCGCTGGAACGACCACGTGACTCATTCGACTATGGCGCGCAGATTCAAAGCGTAGCCAGGTATGACGATCGATTGTAATGCGGCTCTAAACGAACATTCGATCTATATAGATAATTTTCTCTTCATAAACTTCTGATTTCTTTATATACATGTGAATCTAAATCAATATGTAGTATAAATGTTATTAGTAAGAATGTAAAAGTAAAATTCATTGCGTCTAAAAATATATGGAAAATAAATAAACGTAGAGGCTTAAAGTCTATAATTAAATTTCATAGACATGGAAATAATTTGTCTGACCTTTGTATATTGATTGAATAATTGAAGCGTGAGTAATTGAAAATAACATTAGGACACGGTCAATCTTGATATTATCCATTTATCTTAACGCACTTTGCTTTATTACTACTCGTTATACATAAATATTGATGAAATAATATTATCGAAAAAAAAAAATTGAATACTCCAAGAGATTTAATCTATAAGAAATACTCACGTGATTAATTTCAGTTCTAAAGTAACCTTAATAACTTATACTTCTCAAGAATATTCGTACTATTAATATAAATATCTAAACGAAGAGAAAAAAAAAAAAAAGAAAAAGAAAGAAACAAAAACATGTTGAACAGTGCGACATCTTCGCGCCACTTATCGATATCTAAACGCATAGCTTAAGAAATGATCTAAAATGATATTTAAGTATTGTCGACATCAAACTTCACTCCCATGGATTTGTACATTCAAAAAGGTTTGTAATGGAAGTACGCTATGGAATTCTGGGATCATTATGTCATACCGGTATAGAACGCGTAAAGAATGAATTGTAACGATAGTACATAAGAAAGGATCAATGAATCATTTCGTACAAAAAAATTGACGATCGCGTTCGAAGAAGTTATGTTTAAGTTAGTGAATAGATAAAAAAAAAAAAACTATGTTTGTGTTGATACTCACATTGACAAAATGTGTAAAAGATGACCGGTGAACGAAACTAACGCCCCAGTGTGGACGTAACTACACGATCAATATCCGAATACGGAAATACATCTGTTTCGGTTCCAGTCTAACCTGATGCACGTGTACAAGTATGTTGTCGAAAGATGATACATCCGAAATCAAAGAGAACGATTGTACGACGGCGCCAAGTATCGAATGTAATCCTCCTCGTGGTACAACGTCCTTACTACACAATGGTTCGCTGTTGTCTGCTAGCGAACTAAATCTTTAGTAAGCAACATTGTGCCAAAGACGACACGTGATTGGTACATTTCAATCGGACACAAAAAAGAATGGTTATTGAAAATCTTTTATTTTAATCTTTACAAGGTCGTATAAATTTTTCGTTAATACATATCTCTTCTTCAATTCTATTTTTTTTTTTTTCTAATAAATCAATACCACTAATAAAGTATACCAATTAAAATATTATTCAATGAAAAATTATTAAAATGCAACGTGTGGAACTGACATGTTTGTATAATCGATCGTTTAATCTCGCGATATATCGATATGTTCTATCGAAACGATATATATCGGATCTTTGTAATTCTCTCAAATGCCGGGAAGTTTAGCTAAGCTACGATCACATGGAGGGAAAAAGAAGCCGGAGAACGATAAATGGATCGACTTTGTCTACGGCAACTATGGTTTCTACAGTATTTTTCCTATTTATTTTTTTACTTTGTGCGACAAAGGATGTTACAACACATAGATTGAATGTACCGAGAGTTTTGTTACCTGTATTTAACGATTTTGCTATAAATTTTACTCTTGAAGTAACGGATGGCGGCTGTTATCAATGGTGATTATAATTATTTAATTGACATAAGATTGATAATTTATTGCGTATTATTAGAAAATTTATAAATTATATATATATATACATACACGGGTGTTACCATACTTGATATCATTTATGGCCATTACCTTTGTTTAAAATTATATATTGCACATAACCTGACATAAACATTTATTATGATTTACAAGATTAAATGCTGAAGAAATAGTTTATTTCAACTGGTATACTGGTTTAATTATGTTTTTATTATGATTATTCAACATATATTAATATAAATATTTAATATCGCCTTAGGTCAACATCGCGTTTGGATATTATTCAACTTATTCCTATAAGCGAAAACTTCGATAAAAGTTGTTCTTCGAGTATTATGATCCAAACTATTACTAGAGAATCAACACGAAATACGGCTATAGTTTTGGCAGAAGATGTTAACACGGGACAATTGTTACGTTGTGATGTTATAGTAGATGCAATATTTTCTTTAAACCTTGTTACTACAACACGAGAATTGTATATCGAAGAAGCACCTGAGGCTTTTGAAGTACGAGCTTACGACGAGCAAGGTATTATTTCATGGAAAAAGTAATAATTAATTTTTAACTAATAAATTAATTATAAAAAACATCACGAGTATTCTTTTAGGAAATGAATTTACAACTTTGGCTGGAGTAGAATTTTTATGGAGCATTGGTAATGCTGATAAACGTGCTCAATCCGATAATAAAATTCCTGGTAATGTTTTACGATTTTTAACATATCAGGAATCGCAATATGAAACCCCTCTAACGGTGGTCGAACTAGATGCAGCTGGTAAAAAAGGTCATGTAGTACTTTTAGAAGGAATTCGTACTGGTACAGCAAAGGTAAATAATTTAATACATATTTATATCCAAAATTACAAATTAAATTTTACTTATGTCTTTTTTTTAGGTTTCTGTAAAGTTACCTTATCCAGAGTATAAACATGTTCCACCAATAGAAGTTGAATTAATTGTTATAGCTAATCTAATTATTATTCCTTCAGAAGTTACAATGATGCAATATGATAATTTCAAGTATAAAATAATGCAGGTATTTATATACAATATATCCAAATTCAAAACTGGCTATAGCGCCATTAATAGTACTATCAATCGAGAAACTAGCGTTGTAAAGAATTGAATTGTATTTTAGGTTCATCAAGGTCGTTTGGAAATAATCAATCTTCCTTCTAGTCAGTATTATTTAGAAGCTGAAAATCCAGATATGTTAGAAATTAATAATGATATAAGTACTGCCTATGCGCTTTCGTTAGGCAGAACTAAAGTATTTCTACATGATAAAAATGTTCGAGATGAATATCCGGTTATTTTACCTTCTGCTGTGGTCAATGTAAATAGTGTAACATATATTTCTCTGGCAGTTTTACCAAATAGAAATTGGGGATTGATTTTAGGACAAATGCATGAGATCATTGTCGAATTATATGATAAGTATGTTAAATCAATATATAAATGAATATTAAAAAGTCGATCATATTAAATATCCTTTTAACTTTTAGTAAAGATCACAAATTTCATATTGGCGAAGGTATTGAAGTATCTATTAAAGTGGATGAAAATTATTTTGATCCAAAATTTGTATCACAAAATGGAACTTATCTCGTTGGTGTTCCTATTGCTTGCGGAACAATGTTAGTACAAGCTTCTTTATATGGAATAACAGATAAGCATGGAAAAAAAATCGCTCTTCCTTCACCACTTTCCACAGAAGCAGAACTTGTGATACACACGCCTGTAACAGTTCGTCCTCATGTATTAGCTGTTCCATGGGATTCTAAAAGTAAATCGCGGTATGCCAAATCATATCACATTTAACTATAATAAATATATTTTCTTATTGAAAAGAAATAATATTTATATAATGAGAATAAATATTATCCTAGATATGACATAGCTTTAAAAGCAAATGGTGGTGATGGTTCGTATGTATGGATAAGCAGGCATTCGTCCATAGTAACGGTTTCTCAAAGTGGAGGTATAAGAATTTTGGGTCCAGGATCTTCAGAAATAATCGTCGCGATGTCAAGAAATCAGTATAACAAAGATACGGCAAAGATACACGTATTACCACCGTCAAAATTGAAAATCATAGAGTATAGTATTGAGGCAGCTGTTGGCGAACCTATACATTTGCATATTGCGTTATATGGAAAATTAACTAATGGATCGGATAGCAAAGAAATTCCATTTAATGATTGCAGAGATATCAATTTTGAAACATTTATTCCTGATGGTAATTTTGCACAGAATTTTAGCAAAGATGTACAACCTATCGGAGTGTCATGTGCCGTAATTACAATTATCAGTTCAAGCGTTGGTATATCTCAAGTCACTGTAGCATACAATGCCAATGGACAATATTTAACAGATAACATAACTGTGTCGGCGTATGAACCATTAGTAATTGTACATCCTAAAAAAAGAGAAGCGTTACTTGCCGTTGGTTCTTCTAGAAAAATAATATTCAAAGGTGGTCCTCATCCATGGTCTAGTAAAGCACAAAGCTATTCACGGAAAATGGAAAGTTCTAATGAAAAAATTGCCGAAGTAATAGAGCATACACATTCGTTAAGTATATCGTACGATATATCTGTGTTCGAAGTACTTTGCAAAACATTGGGAGAAGTAATATTAACGTACACAGTTTCGAACGTTCCTCTCTTACCAAATTGTAAAACTACTTATGCAATGCAAACAGCACGAGTTACTTGTGGAAAACCAAGATATATTTATCTTCAACCAGAAGTTAAAGACAGTAATAGTTGTCCGCTCAAACAAAATTCAGATAAAATATTAGCTCACAGCGATAAAAGTCAAAAATTTATTATAATAGTAAAGGACGAAGATGGGAGGCAATTCGATAACATTACGAGTTTAAACATAGAATGGAATATAAAACCTTCTGCCGCTGGTCACGTGGAAACTTCAACTGGCTCCATAGAAGAAACGTTTACAGATATGCAAGTAGTTTTGCCAAAGAGACATTACCAAAATATTGTATTTACGAAACGTTTTGGAATATTTACAGTATGTGCTATAATAACTGGATATGAAAAACATATTCTTGGAAAATTACGAATAACGCCAGAATGGCCGGCATTTCCTGTTCAAAATGATAAAGGCAATATCGAAACACCTTTAATAGAGAATTGTGTTGAAATAACATTGGTAAATGATACAATTCTTAGCCCAAATAAATTAATCATTTTGAATGATCCAAATGGAAAATATTACTTAAAAGTTAGTCAAGGTTCTGGATATTACGAATTTATTTTAAGTTCGAATGATGTCGCTGACGTTCGATACATGGAGCCAACAAAAGTAATCAGTGTTACACCAAAAAAAGCAGGAACAGTTCATATAGCGTTGAGAGATCTTTGTTTACCATCGAAGGAAGCAGAAGCTATTATTGAAGTTCAACAATTAGCTATAATAGAGACAGATGTTGTCAATAAAATCGAAAAGGGAAAATGTGTAATAGCTGCACTTAAATTATTAGATACTAATGGAAATATAATAAAATTACCATCTTTAAATGCATTGAATTTTAAAGCAAAATTCGAAAATAAATATATCGAGATCAAACAATTGTCTCTAAACGAACATGGTAATCCGCCGTACGATCAAATGCTATATAAGGTATCTGGCGTTAATGAAGGTGAATCTCAATTAACTTTCGTTAGCGAAGCAAATGAACAAGAGATACAAAGTGAACCAATCTCGATTCAAGTTTTTCTTCCTTTAAAAATACATCCGAAAAATCTAACGATATTAATCGGAACGATCTATCAAATCCAAACAATAGGCGGTCCTACGAATGCTGAAATAGAATTTTCAACAAAAAATAACGAAATTTTGAGTATCGATCATAATGGGGTTTTTGAAGGGAAATCGAACGGACAAACCAAAATTATTGCAAGAGCTATTGGTCTTAACGCAAAAGGAAATAAAATCATTTATTCCGAAGATTATACTACTATTCATGTATTATATCTTGAGGGCATAAAAATTGTTACACCTGTGACACGTGTAAAAGTGGGAGGTACTTTTCCACTTTGGGCATTTGGTATACCAGAATATTTAACACCCCTTATAATAGGATCTATGCAGTTGCCGTTATCTTTTTCGTGGTCTTCTAGTGATTCTACCTTGCTAAGTTTACATAATATGTATGAAGGGACAGGAATTAATATTCGATATCAAAACGAAGTATCAATAAGAGCAAGAGCTTTGGAAGCTGGTTTAGTAACCATTTATTTAAATGTCACAGTACCATCTAATGTATTAACTGGTCTTAGAAATGAAATGACGTATACTACATTTGTGAAAATAGAAATTTTCGAAGAATTACATTTAATTAATCCTGCTTTACCAAGTGGTTCGTCTCTGATATTAATGTCTCCAAATTCGATGTTAAAACTACAAACAAATTGGGATAAGCATGGATCAGTTACATACCAGATTATATCAACTTCGCAACAAAATAATTCTAAAGATCAGAATGCTTTAAATTTAGCATCAAAAAGTTTTACTGTTGACAATGGAGTCATCAAGTCAGGCGATCATTTTGGAAGAACTATTATTTCTATCACTAACGTAGAAACGTATAACGTAAAACAGACGTTAACGATCGTTGTCGATGTAAGTTAATATAATATTTTACGTTATATCACACATGCAGGATATCATGATATGTAATATGTGATAAAATTTACCATAGGTTAAACCCATTCATTACATGATGCTTTCTTTACATTCAAAATTACGTATAAGAAGCGGAGAAGAATTGAATATGTTACCTAAAGGAATGGAATTGGATTATATTGTAGAATATTATGATAATGTTGGTATGAAATTTCATGCTGCTGAAACCAACATTAAAACCACGTTAAATCGCGTTGATTTGGCAACGTTTACCACTAATCCTGGAAATTTGATAACTACTAAATTTATTGAAAATGGAGAATTAGTTGTTAAAATATTTAGTGATAAATATCCTCAGGGAATGTTTGATTATGTACATATGAGACTGGGTGATATAGTTTTTCCAACGAAGGTACTACTTATAATACTTGTGTTTCATCATATTATTCATTATTTTAATCAATATGATATTATTTTGTAGACTACTTTGACTGTAGGTGATATTGTATGCTTCTCTATGCCACTTCTTTCGTCTGATGGTGATCCAGGCTACTGGCAATCTACTGCACCTGAAATATTAATTATTGATCCAATAACTGGTATAGCTAGAGCAAGAAACATAGGACATGCTGTTGTCAAGCATAGTCTTGCCAGTCATATGCAGGGTGAAATAGAAGTAACCATTCAAGCAATATCAAAGGTATTGTAAATTTATACTTGTAACAGTATAAAAATATGTTTAAAAAATATATATATATATATATATATATATATTTATTTATTTTTCTATAGGTATCTATAGTACCGCTACGAGGCAAAAATGTAACTGGTTTTGAAATATTCAGTGTACCACTCGTACTTAAGAGTAAAGATGAACAGATTAAAGAAAATAACGTATTGTCAAGAGGTTTAGGAGGATGTAGAACTTATTCCTCATTCGCACTTACTTCTTTTCCATATACATGTAACATACAACTTGTACCAAGTAGCTCAATAGGTGCAAAAGATATGTTTCTTGTTAAACCTCGATTTAGCATTGTAACTGGTCAGTACAAAACAAAATATTTATCAATATCAAATAAAGAAGTATACAGTTTTTTATTTATTATTATTATTATTATTATGATCAATATTTTTTATACTTGTAGGTTTCTATTACTGTGACATAATACCAATGGGTTCACCGAACGTAGCTCTCAGTACATTAGAAGCTCGTATACAAATTAGTGCACGAAGTCGTGATATTGAAGCAATTCCTTTAGAACTTACGTATCTTCCACCTATATATGTTAGTACGAAAGAAATATTATTTATCAATCCACATTCTCAAACAGTACCCATTGCTACGCTAGACATTTTCGGATTACGATCAGTATTGGAACATGTTACTGTAAGTTATACTATTTTTTTACATATCAAGATTGTTGAGTGTATTATTATTTATTTTATATTATTTTTAAGGTTGAAGTACCAGATGGAATAACTATAAGTGGTCAGTTGATATCCAAATCTGGAATTCAATATCGTCTTCGTTTGATGAATAATCAAGATGATGTCCAAGGGCAAAAAATAATGATAGCAAATGAACTTACCAAACAAAATATTTCTGTAAGTGATAATAAAAGAAATATATTGAATGATATTAATACTTAACTTAATATTTGTATTTATTTTTCAGCTTTTTATTCGCATTTCGAAGTATGATCATTTCATGCCCTTCTCTGGTATCCAATGGGTTGATTATGTATATTTTCACAGATATACATTTGGAACATTTGCTGTTATTGTGATAACTTGTTTTTACGGTAAGATTAACTCTATCAATTTATTATAACGTTTATTGTTATTCATTAAATTCATATAATTATAACAACAGAAATTTTAATTTATAAAGAAATCTATATCGTGCATAATATTATGTGTTTTTTATTTTCAGTATGGAAAAATAAAGTGACAAATGTTGATTTAACGATAAAGAATAAAAGCGTTTTTGGTATGTATTAAAGAACATTTAATGTGTAAGTACACATTGAAAAAAACAAAATTAAAATATATTTCATTTGTAGCTGATAAATGTCCACCACCAATAAGAAAAACCAGCACACCATATTCTACTACTATAAATACATCAAATATGTCTAGTCCTCGAAGTCCGACTACACCATTAAGACCATTTTCAGCATTTGAACCAGTCTATGGTGATCCTCGTGGTCTTTTCACGCCATCAGTTAGACGGAACCGAACTTTAAATTGAATGGTTAATAAAAAATATATGTGTTAATGTAAACTAACCATTCTAATTGTCAGTGATAAAATCATTGATGAGAGTGTTCTATATTATTATTATTTTTATTATTATTATTAATTATTATTATTATATGTAAAAGTTCTTATAGAAAATCTGCATACAAATATGCATAATGTACATTTTGTAATATAGTTTTATACTATAAAATTTTGTACGGTAATCAAGACTGTATAAACACATCAATAATAGGAGTTATCAAATTGTGTGATTAATGTTTGTGTTACTATTTAATAGAAGTTATTGTTGACTGGCAATCTATACTTCCTAGTCGAACATTCACGCTTATAATTATGAGAACAAAAAACCGTTTTGTGTTTATTCTTTCTATGTAAAACAGAAAATCACTTTTGTATCATTTTACAAATTATAATAATATATAAATCTCGTGTACTTATATATCACATAATGTCTGTTATAAAGATTAAAAAAAAAAACTTATTTTATTACTTATTTTTTCGATAAGACACATTGAACGTGTGAACAAAAAATAGATAAAATATGAAGAAAAAAAAAAAAAAAATGTATGAAAATTTAAATAAAAGTTGTTCTTACAAGTTTTTAATTAACATTTTGTTTTTTTTGTATAAGTTTTCCTATGCTTATAAGAGATGCCAAATTAATTGCAACAATTATACATGTACATTTCAAGATAATAGGATCATTTATCATACTTTTTCTATTATTTAAAAATAAAAAATAATTCTATAGAGAAATGATATATATCAATAAATTCTAAATATTTCTATGAGATGTTTTTTTTTACAAATATATAAATGCATTTATCATTTAGTAGAAAGTTGGCAATATTTATAAATAATATCCATTATAAAAATAGATGCACAAACGATGGAACAGTCAAATCTCTTACAACATTGCAAGTGAATTTTCTTATAAATGACCTAGATTTTATTATAATTTAATATTTGTACAAAACACACACACTTAATGTTTTTTTGTAGTTTTCAATAATTTTTCGTATTTACTTTTGCTGGAATACCATAATGCGAATGGAATAGCTAATGATGGTAAAGTCATTATAGCAAACCCAGCCCAATCAATCTGAAAATGATTCATAATAAGAATAAAATCTTGGTTTTAAACATTTAATAAATAAATGAAAAAATATTTACCACATGGGATGAAAATTGTTTATCATAATCTCTAAATGAAACAATGAGTCCTTCGCCAGGTTCACTGCTTACTGCAACTTGAAGTCTAGATGCATCTTCTTTACGCCGATATAAAACTTCGGCAGATGTGAAGTTAAAGTATCCAAATTTACGTGGTCGTACAACCACTGTATGACTCACATTTGTAAATGGTGGTACTCTATCTATTCTAGCATTAAGCTCTCCGCTTACATGAGTAAAATGATCAGGATGGAAAGAATTATCGGTAATTTCAACTTCTAACGCAGCTGCATTACCAATGTTGTAAACTGTATACTGTTAATTATAGGTTAAATAAAGGAAAAAACTTTTTTTTTTTTACAAACAATTAATAAATAATATTACAATTTACCTTCACTATAATATCCATATTTTCTACTAGATATTTATTAAGAATTTGTTTAGATACTAACAACCTGGCAGCTTCTTCCCCTTCCTCTCCATATACGGTACAAAATGCAGCAAATGCTGCGAGTAAAATTTGCCACTTCATTCTATAAAATCATACAAAATAAAAAAAATATATGTACATTTATATTATTAATAAACATTATACACATGATAGAAATTAATATTTTTGACATCCAAATTAATTACATATTATTGTTTGGAATATATCTTGAAAAAAATATCTCTAAATGATTAATATAAAATAATTTAATATTTATTTATTTATTGTTAAAAATTTATTTATTGTTTCGTATTGAAACAAAATTATTTGGAAACCTGTTGTTATATAGAATTTTATGTAAGAAAATGACAACAATTGGTTAAGTAAATCGTTCGTTTAAATATAAAGATTATTTAATTTTACATGTGTATAGAATTAATACATTTTTTATCGAAAATATTGTAAATTTAAAAATTTTTACCTTATTAAACCGCCTCACTCGTGTCAATTACGATACTATCACACTACACGCGTAAAGACATTTGAGCAAGTGCCAACAGCGCCCCGTTCACTGCCACGTTTCGATAGAATAAACGTCTTTCGTGTACACGAATTACTTCCGGTAAAAGGTATTTAACGAAATGGCGCCGAAAATGAATCCGTTTTAATTGTGATTATAAACATTTGAGATTGTTGATAGTTATTTGTTTATATTCTTAAGATTTTTATATTGCTTCAGACAATAACATTTCATTTCATCGATAAAAGAAACAATTAATTTCAAATTTAAGTAACAATTTTATAAGAGGTTAGAATAAGGAACATAATAATTTTAATATAAAACTTTCACAAGTTTTAATATATTATTTCTGAATAGTAATCTTTTTTGATAAACAATGACAGCGAAGGTATATCAACCTGATCAAGAATTGGAAACGAAAGTGAAAAAAGGTTAAAAAATTTATTGGAATAAATATTTTCTTATTTCAAAAGAAAATGTTGCTTTTATAAAACATATGATTGTTCTTGTGAATTTATTATTGATTATTTTTCAGCAACTGAAAGAATATCTGAGAATATGCATATAGTAGCAAACGAGCCATCATTGGCATTCTACCGATTACAAGAACATGTTAGAAAGGCATTACCACCTATGGTAGAAAAACGAGTAGAAGTATTGGCTCTTCAACAACAACTTCTGGGTAGATGTTACGACGTCGAATACGGAGTTAGCGCAATTAAAGGAATGCATGGTGCTGGGAAAAGTTTTGAGAATACTTTAGAGTTTATAAAAAATGCAATATTTTTCAAGCAACAATTAAAGTACGAAGAACAACGAAGGCATAAAAAAGATGGAAATAGAGATTCAGTTTATAAAAGACTTTCTGCACATATTCCTACATTGGATCATTTACCAGATGAAATATCGGATGTTGTTAGAGAAACTGCGAATAGAGTAGAATCTATGATGAATCATGCTAGGCATTCTGGAGAATTACAAAGATCAAATACTGTCCATAATTGAAAGAAGGAAGATTTCTTTTCCTATCTAGTCTGTTTCTTGTAATTTATATTATAAAATTCCAGAAAATTCCTTAATATTAAATAACAGATATAAGATTGATATAATAATCTATTTGTTACATATATTATATAACACATATATCATCTGAAACTGTTGCATGTGAATGTTTGTGAGTGTTCACATATATGTAATATATTAATAATGTTGTTATTAATGTTAAAAATTCTTTAATGAATATTGTAATATCTTTTTGTTAATAAAAAATATGACGACCTTATATATATATATATATATATATATATGTGTATATATAGACATATATTTCTTTATATCACAATTAAAATAATAAAGATAAAAAATTAAAAAAAAAAAAAAAAAATGAAATTGGTTGAATTTAACGCTATCAGATGGCTAGTCCACATGTATTGCCTCGTGACTTGTAACGTGTCGGAAATTGAATATAGCTTTGTCTAAAAGAGCCATAAGTTTTTGTAACCGCGAATCTTGAGACGCGTTTATAAAATATATTAAATATCATTACTTTCAAACTTATTTTGCAATAACTCTTGAAATGAATTCTTTTGTTGAAAAAATGATTTTTCTTAATAACATAAGAATATTATTGTTCCATAGTTGGTAACAAAAGGGCGTTGACACGCAATCAGAAAAGCGAACCTAGAGAGACACGTGAAGATGCATCTTTGACTATCTTTTATTATATCAGTGGTTGCACTGTTAACAATTCGTTGTATTGGTTGACTTTTATATGAATTCATTACAAACATGTCAATTAATTTAACAAAAAACAAAGATACGTTGGTGGCCGCTTGGCACAGTGTAGTCGACGATAAGTCGTCTACTAACTGGTAGGCTTTTTGAATTTTTCATGCTTCATTACATTTTTATCTCTTTACAAAAATGTAATAAATTTATATAGAAATATATGTATAAATATTAATTATATATTTTATTATTTGAATATTCTTTATTTTACGTTTTTCTTTCTCTTTTTTTCGCTATATATATATACATATATATGTAATAATTATACTAATAAGAACATAGATAATGGTTTTTATCTGTGGTAAATTTTTCACGATGTTAAAAAATCGAATGAAATACACATTTTTTTTTTATATATATTAGAAAGAATTATATGTTTCTACAGGGCTGTATTTGGATATGAAGGTCAGACAAATAACTTGAAAGTTGTTGGTACAGGGAATGGTGGATTAGAAGAAATGATTGATCGTTTAAGTAGTAGTCATATTATGTATGCCTTCTGCCGTGTGATTGATACTAAAACAAGTTTACCAAAATGTTTATTAATTAATTGGGTAAGACATTTTATTAGTATCAAATAACATTGATTAGTATAAATGTATGTTATGTAGAGATATACAAATACGTTTTTTTTAGCAAGGAGAAGGTGCACCTATTGTTAGAAAAGGAACATGCGCAAACCATATTAGAGATGTAGAAAAATTATTAAAAGGTGCACATATAACAATTACTGCTCGTTCCGAAGATGACGTGGAAGTTGATGTTATTATGGAGAAACTTGCAAGAGCTACTGCTTCTGCATATAAATTTAATGAACCACGTAGTGAAAATGATGCACACACAGGTCCTATTGGCACAACATATAAACGGTATGTTTTCCTACAATGTCAATATATATTTTTTAATTTAATAAATTTTTCTTCTATTTGAATACAGTTTATACATTATTGAAGATTGTTTTATACTTTATTTTATAGAGTAATACCAGAACAAGAAATAAATGCAACGGAGAGAGATCAATTCTGGCAAAGAGAAGAAATTGAAGAAAAGAAAAGACTGGAACAAGAAAGAATTCGAAATGAACAAGAGCGTCAAAGATTAGAAAAGGAAATTAGAATGAGAGAAGAGAAAGAAAGTCAATTGAGAGAACAACAGGTCTGTAAATAAAATTTATTTTTTTATCTGCTAACTGTTAGCTTTTATCATTGTGACATTGTTATTAAACATTATCAGGTATCTGCTAAGGAAAGTTCAATAGCAAGACAAAAATTAGCAGAACAACGTGCAGAAGAAGCAAATAATTTACGTAATCGTATAGCAGCTAGTCAACAATATAATGAAGATAATGATGATGATCATAAATCTAGAAGCGAGGAATTAAGAAGACAAAGAAGCAAAGAAGCGCAGCAATTAATCGCTCAAAGAACAATAAATGCTAGAGCTGTTTTTGAACAAAATTCTGCTGCTGGACAAATGAAATCTTCTCAAGTCCAACATTCTTTACAGAAGGGTGGTCATGTAGAAGCTGCTAAAAAAGCAATTGAGGAAAGTCAACAAAAGGAGCATGTAGATATTAAACCTCAGGAAGCAACACCAGTAGAAGTAAAAAAGATAAACGATACAGAAACATTAACAAATTCTGCTACAGAAGTGGTAAATACTATTACACCTCATGATTCAAAAATATCTTCACACGAAACAGAGACTGAACAAACTAATAAGGAAGATATCACTGATAATGAATTATATAATCAGCTTGATGGTTCTTATTTATATTTTGATCCCAATAATGAGGGTATGAAAGCAAGAGCTTTGTATGATTATCAAGCTGCGGATGATACAGAGATTACTTTTGATCCTGGTGATATAATCACTCACATAGATGCCATTGATGAAGGTTGGTGGCAAGGACTGGGTCCTGATGGGACATATGGATTATTCCCAGCTAATTATGTAGAAGTTATTGATTATAATACAACATGATAGAGGATATATTTTGGACAACAAAAGACAAGCAGAAATATTTGGAAGTTTTTTCTTCTTTATATGTGAGAGATACTTGACAGGTTTTTAAATATCAGCAAGTGTTTCAGGATATCAGAAGTTAAATTAAGATTTACAGTGATATGATTAGGTGAAATGTTTGCAATATTAATTGACTATTTAGTATTAAATTATGCATTTTATAGTTTTAGAAAAAGGAAATAAATATGTGCACATTTTCAGCGTTTGTAATATGATTATTTAAAACTAGATTTTATAGTATTAGAAAAAAAAAAAAAGAAATGTCATTAACATATTAATTGGGAAGATTTTGAAACTATTAAACAAATTATATTGCCCATTAGTCTTCATAATAAAGAAAAAGTCTTCCCAAGCATTACATCATAAAAATAAAAAAGCTAAACTTAGGTAAATATATCTTTTTATAACATTCTATATCAGAACTGATATAATAGTCACAATGTATTTAGTAAAGATTACTTAAATATGCCCTGTTATAGTATTATATTTAAGCATACGCCATACTTTAATCAATAAAGATTGAAACTTTGACATAGCAAATTTATGGTATTGATAATATCCTCCTCCTTATATATCATTGTGGATTGTATGTACAAAATTGCTTTTATTAGCAACATATGGTATACAATATTACCTTCACTTTTACTTTCAATACATCTAATGAATAAATTTATAAGATTATGAGACACAATATTCGTATTAAATCTACTTTACTATATGACATATAAATTTCGATAGTGGTAAGTAATATTGGTCAAGAAAAAAATCAATAATTATTTTACATAAATAAAATACATAAAATCATCTTCGATAGTTTTGATTTTGATTACCACTTGTACTACTAGTCCCACTAGCATGACTCAAGAATGCCAAATGTCCTTTAGGACACTTATTTGCATAATGACCTTTTTGACCACATTTATAACAAGTAACTTCTTCTAATGGTTTTTGAGGTCCTCTTTGAGGTGGCCCATTATGCATATTAATATGATGATGTGGATTATGAGAAGTACCTTCCATCTCTTGTCTAACTTGTGCTTCTCTTACATCTGGAGGCATTTTATTACAATAAATTGCTTTGTGACCACCTTCACCGCAGAAATGACAAGTAATCATAACTTTCTTTCCTTCTTTTGGTTGCATGTCCTGTACTGCTGGTAATTCGAATCTTGGACTAAAAATAATTGTTAAATTACAATAATCTGCTTGTATGTATAACATATATGTTTCACATAAATGGCTATTTTTATTATTATTTGTCAACTTACTGCATGAATTTACAATTTGGACCTTCTGGACAAAATCCAGCTAAATAGGCCATACAAAGAACACGTCTTACATGCCGATGTCTGCATAATGGACCATGTCTACAAAATCCACGATCGTACCATGGACAATCGCGAACTTTGGTTTCAGGATCAATGTGTAGAAATGGACATTCCTTATTGTGACAAGCATCTAATGATTTATTTAATGATTAACTTTTATTTCTTTATTATGAGAATATCAAATAACAATAAGAAAAAGTACTCACTAAATCTGGAATAAAAGTAACATTCTGGCATTTTTGTCATGTCATATTCATGCAAAAATTCACATTGATCGCCTTTTTTACATAATCCTCTTAACCAATGTTTACATACAATTGTACGATCTCCTCGAACATGTCTAAACGGACAAGAGGCTCCTTTTACGCACGTACCTCTCGGATAAAATTGACATACTGCTGCAATTGATTCTAAAATTTATTTTATCACCATTAATAAATAATGTCACTCAATAATTAATAAAAATAAATTAAGTCATTTTTTCATTAATCATTGTATTGTCTGGCACAAATAGAAAAAATTAGCTCATGATAAACTATACTTTTTCTTTTCTTTTTAATTTATATATACATATATATATATAAATTATATTTTATAAATTATAAATAATATTTTCAGATATAACCTATTTTTAAAATTACGTACTATCCATTCCGGTAAATGGTAACGATAATGCTCCATATTGTTCATCAAGTGCAATTTCAATATCAAATCGCATATGATCCACATTTGCTACGATACACTCCATTTTAACACGATTAGATTTGTAATTATACACATTCAAATATTTATATTATATACACACGAAATGTTATGATTGACATAACGCGTTTCAAGCAAATTGAAACTGCCTATTTAATTCGGTACTAACAACCTTGTAAGTACAACCATTGAAAAAATTAGTAGTCGGACTGCATTAAATTCTTAAGTTGGCAATACTGCTGCTTCGTAAAAAAGTCATTCGAGATTACCCGGCATCGGCATCGTTAATTTTTGTGTGGTAAGTAATATTATAAAAATTATTTAAACAACAATTGATCGATTTTATTATTACATATAACGGTTTATGTCTTTTCAAACATTTCTAATATGATTTTTATGTATTATTTAAAGATTAACGCAATAACTTTTTTCGTTTCTAACACGAAAAATACGTTTGAACCATTAGTCAAAATTCGATGTGATTTTTGTTTCCAATAAATTCTAAAAGATTCTATTGTCCAATATTATAATACACAAGTAATATCGGTTGTTTGAAAGAAGGATCTCATTCGTAAAGACTTGTCTTGCGAACAAAAGAACGATAACTGCTTCGTGAAATTAATCTTCGAATTTGATTCGTTAGATTTGCTAGGTGATAAAAGTTCGTGTGATTTATGAAAAATAATACTTACAATAATATCACAAAATTAGAATAAATTTATTAGAGAACAATAAAGTAGGTTATATAGTAAATTATATACGTATAATATATATATATATATATATGCACGTAATAAAGGAATAAATAATTAGAAGAAAAAGAATAAATATATAATTATTATATAAAATATTTCGAAAGCTTCTGCGACGTAATGAACTCGTCAAATGTCGAGAGGAATATGATCGGTATTTGTTTATACATCGAATATATATAATACGAAGCTATTCGCATTCAAAGATTACAGTATCCTTCAAATAATTATTTGCTTTGAAAAAATATATACTTTTCATAAAATTACAGAATTTCAATGTTTATCATTCTGGTATTATTTACTTCGTCGAATTTTATTTTATTTTATTTTATTATTATTATTTTTTTTTAATAGGATACTAATTACGTCATCGCTTCAACGAATATGAAGCTAAGCTTCTATAAAATATCGCGTGGTGGTGTTTCGATCGCCTATTTTCCAGAACGATCGCAAGCACAGAAAGGAAGATGTTTCTTTTGGTAATTATATTTTAATTTAATTATATAAATATCAGAATTTATATCTAGAATATAGGGTTTAATTACTATTACAATATTACGAATATGTTCTTCATTCAAATGTTAATCTAATATCGTTAGAATCGAGTTAGAAATAAACAAAATCGATCGAGTAAATTAACTCGATCGATGGTCGTGTTGCTCGATTTAAAAAAGATCGTTACACTTAGTCCACGATTTTTTCTAATTCTTCATAGCATTTTGAAAAGACGAAGTAAATCTTTAATTTACGATTGTCTTTGTTAGTTTATCTAATAAGAGCAAAGTTTAGTTTAACTTGAAAAATAATTTATCTTTGAAACATTTCGTTATAAAAAAGATACTTTTTATTACAGTTTGACTTTGATTAAGAATAATATGAGAGATGGTGGAATGAAATATATATACATATATATTTCATGTATGTATATAGTCAATCAAGCGTGGGCACAGAACTATGTAGAATCGCCCACGCGGATTTTGCTGCATATATAGGTTTACTGCAGGGCGAATAGTTCGGCAGTGTACCTGAGACCGCGATGAATGCACATGTGAATCAGCATTGCAGAAAATTTCGTGAATTTTCTTTCTTTTTTTTTTCGACAATTATCTTCCCTTCCGATTATTTTCAAGTGTCGTTAGTGTATGGGAAAAAAAAAGAAGGAAAAAGAAAAGAAATGAGTAACGTACGAGTGATGGTTCTTTTCTTCAAAGAATATTTGATCTTCAATTTTTTTTTGTAAATCTATATGAAATTCAATAGGTACGAATGTTGCGCACTTAAATCGTTTTGAAGTTCGCGCTCTTTTCAACGGTTAACGATCGTCGTTTGTTTTCTTGCTTCGTTATCGATAGACTTAGAATTAATCGTTTAATTTCTTGATAATCGTTTAACGTGTTCGTATCCGTGCGTGTGTGTTCGTGTTTTTATATAATATATTTTTTAGAAATATGTTTGAACGGATATTATATTAATAATATATTATCAGAGAGATTGATCAATAAGTAATGTCAAAATTTATAGTGTTTAATATCTAATTAAACAATATTAAACATTCCAATGATTATTGGCTAATCAAATAGTATACTATTGTTATTATATTATCGTGCTTTATTTAATTGCGATCCATTCGTTTATTTATCCAGATAAATCACATTAATTTTTAACCAATTCAATATAAATTATGACAATATCAGTGTTTATTATTTTTTAAGTAAAGTTTCACAAATAAAAATTCGTGTTACTGTACAGGTTAACGCGTTTGTTCGTATATGCGTTAAGAGTTTAAATTCTGATTGGTATCTATACAAAATGAAGAACGTGCGACCAACCATTGATCGATGAATTGAATAATGAACTGATAGTGACGATTTGAAAATTTTGCGAGAGAACGAACGTTGAAGACAATTCAAAATTGCATCAACATGTAACTGTAAGTACCTATTTTTTAAGCGTTATATTTCAACGCCATATTTTATCTATTATTAAATTCAGATAATTTAATATGTGTAAGCACGTACATACATGCACGCACTCACGCACGCACGCACGCATGTAAGTATGATTATTTTGTAAGTACGATTTTTTTTTTTAATTATTATTACCATCATTATATTATCAGTTTAATAATATCATTAGGATCTAACGATTTGTATTGTCTATTATTGGATAATTACGTTCTCGTAAATGAATGCACACGTTTAGCGAATATTGGCATGCAATATTTCATAATACGATTATTATTATGAGAGCTTATTAAAATATGTAAATGATCCTGTAACTTTTGTATAAGTTACAAAGAGCGATGATTTAGTTATATATATATATGTGTGTGTGTGTATATATATATATATATAAAATCTTACATAATTATATGTCATATTGCATCGTGTACACGAGAGTACACATTTACTGACTGGCATTATTAAAGAAGAATAGAAACCGAATATAATGTGTATGTGTGTGTGCATATATCTATGAACGAGAAAAAGAGGATAAAGTATCGAGAATTCATAAAGAGGTATAGAAAGAGAAGCAAAGAGCTTATCGATGAAGCGCTATGTAGTACGTTTATCCGAAAATCTGATGGGACAAAAGCGAGTAAAGTACTGATATAAAGGACTGATATTTGATATGGAATATGTTACGAACTAACTACTCGTCAAACGATGTGTTAACAATTCTTTTTTTTTTTTTTTTTTTTTTTTTATTATTATAATATATTCCGTATAAAATTAAAGATGAATTTATATATGTATATATGTATATATGTTCTTTGTACCATTCATACATTATATTGTGTTACAGCATTCTTTATCGTACTTTTATATGTTAATTACGAATGAGTATAAAAAAAATATGCAAATAAAAAGATCGATTAAATTAATCAATGTGTATATACATTATACTCGTATCGATACATTCTAATACTGTGATATTAACCAACGTGTATGTGTTCGTGCGTGTCTGGTTAAACATGCTACTTCTCGATAATATATGTACGTACATACATATCCCAATAGGAAATACAATGCACATAGTCAGTGTTCGCCGTACGAGATGTAAGCTGATTATACGGAATAAACGTATATATATACATTGTATGTAGGTTCGATCCAGAACATATGCATTTATGTACGTATGTGCGAATACAAAAGTGAAAATATTTTATGCTTTTTCGATTGATTTCTTTTTGAGTTCGTATCATATCAGATTATTATTATTATTTTTTTTTTCATTTTCAGTATAATATTAATAATAGTATTTTTAATGTGACTATTTGTATTCTGTTGCATACATAGATGCAACATATATATACATATATATATATAAATGTAAAGGCGAAAACATTCATGTTTTGTTTTGAATTGATTCTTGTGATATTTTTTATATTACAATAGATTACTGTTATTTTATTTTCAGTATATATTAACAGTAGTATTTTTAATGTAATTATTAACAATATTCATTTGTTCTATCTACGCATAGATACAAAAGTGAAGACATTTATGTTCTTTGAAATTGATTTCTCTGATTTTAGATTACAACAGACTATTTTATATATGCATTATCATATTTTTAATATATGTTGAAAATTATATATTTGCTTGAACTTGTAATATATTTTTTGTTACAGTGTCTTTTTAATATTTCTCAAGTTCCATGAATATATAACGTTCTACGAGTGAAATATAATAAATTTCAATAATAAGACATGATATAGAAACTTAAATTCTTAATAATCTTCTGTCAAATGTTACAGTACTTCAGTGCCATAGAAATACAGGTCGAGTGTACATGATTCGCATGTAGTAGATAGAAATCGCGCATGCCTGAAATTCAAGAGCATGAAATGCACTGCTTGTTGTTCATGGTGAAATACACGATGCAAACTGGAAGTAACACTATGGTTAGAGATGATGAGTATCGTACGAGGCTGAGTTAGATAGCTAGCTGGTTAGTCATATATATGACTCTGACCCTTGATGTTTTGTGGTGGAAATGGAAAATGTTTATAACATCGAGTGTGGAGTTTAATGATAACGAGACCATAACAATGATTGAGATTGGATTTAATAGGAATTCTCATTTTAACAATTAAATTCAGCGATCTAGAGATTGTAATGAGTTATCGTTTTTAAGATATGATTTTCAATTTGAGAAAGAAAGAGTTAACGTAGTTATAATATGCGATCTATACGCATACATATTTATCACAACTGGCAACATATTAACGTGTAACCTTTCGCTTGGGATAAGTTAAGAGAAAAGTTATATAGCACAGGGTTGATATTATTCCTACAGTCTATACGATATTCGTAGAAACACGAAACGAGTTTTCGAGTGCGAAGTATTCGACAACAAGGACTCCGTAAACATCGACACCACTTGCATATTTTGCCAACTGCTGCGTTTGTCGTGGAATCATGACGTCCTGTCGTGGGTTGCCTGCCGTTAAAAATCCTATACGAAACTTTTCGTATTTCTCCTACTGTGTGATTTGATCGAATACCACGAAAGGGTAGATCAATATATATATATATATATATATATATATATATATATATATATGCATATAAGTTGATCTGCTTTTGAAACTTGTCAGCATAGTTTCTATCTTTTTTCCAAATACGATTATGATAAATATTTTTTATTTTTCTTCTTTTTCTTTTTTTTTTTTCAGATACTTTTTCATACACAAAAATTGAAATACAAATTAGAGACTAATATGAAATAACAGTTTAACGAATAAATTTGTAGAGAAATTTGCAAAGAATCTTGTATAGATTCTTAAGAACGCCATTTTATTTTCATTAAATCAGTAATAGAAAAGGTATGTGTGTATGTATGTATATATATATATATATATATATTCACAAAAGGAGGACCGTGAATCCATAAAACTTTGTACCTTCTTGGAGGGTTTCTTTCCCTTTCTTTCAACTGACGGGGGTTGTTCCTTGATATTTTTCTAGTTGCGTTCCATAGTGGCATTGAAGAGAACGTTCAAGGAAAGAAAAGAAACGGCGAATTCCATGAGTGCTGATCTGATTGGAATACGAAGTAAAGATCTGTTCGAGCTTTGATGAGTTTTAACGTTCTTTTCATTTTTAACTAGATTTCTTTTTACCAATTACGAAATGCTTCGTTTCATTCCTTATCTACAAAAAAAAAAAAAAGAAAGAAAAATGTCTGGATTCACAGGAGAGTGAAAAAGAATAATTCCTTTGAATCACGATCATTTGAATTTATTATTATTTTAATTGCTGATGGTATTATAATTAAATTCAGGAAATTTTTGGACATACTCAAGGAGTTTGTTCGAATTTTATTATTTTCATTTCTTTTCTTTTCTTTTCTTTTTTTTTTTTTTCATGCCGAATCTTCATACAAACGGGGATGAAATATACGATCTGGCATTGCATAGCATTTTTCACGACGAAAACTCCATCGGCATTATTTTCCCTACCTTCTTTACTGCCGCTTCATCCGTTCGTGTATTATGGAGATGTTTCAGATTCTTGGCACGTTCTTCTCAACAAGCACTCGTGCGTCTTGCAAGGTAGAGTCAGACAGACCGTATCGACTGCGTACAAATGCCTCCTGTGTTCTTTTTACTCCGTTTCTCCCGAGTCACTCACACAAGATCGTATCATTTTAAAAATGAAGTAAATTTTCTTGCCTACGTAAACTTCGTCAAATTTCATCTTCAAAGGAAATTACCTTACTGGAATCTTATTTCCTTAATTTTTAAATGATTTTATTTACTTACACATTTATTTACACACTTACATACATACATACATACATACATACATACATACATACATACATACATACATACATACATATATATATTATATATGTGTAGGAAAAGTTGTCTGATAATTTAAAAAATTAATTACCTGTTCTTTTTTTGAGATCTTTTTTAGATTAATTTTTCTTCTTTAATTTTGTAAACATTTTCCTAGTAAACAAGTTTCTAGGCTTGCAGTTTTACAATCTGAAAAAAATCCAAATGAAAAAAACATCTCGGAGAAGATTAATTGATTTTTAAACTCGGTGTAGGAACTTTTGATGGAGCCTGTATATTGTGTGTATATATATATATATATATATATATATATATACCTATATATAAATATATGTCATTTGTGCAGTTTGCCATCAAATTGGAATCGGCAGGAACACAAAAGAGGAGAAGTAGGTAAAGGACCGTGTAAGACAGACAGCGGAGAGTGGTCCTCGTGTTAACGTGGACTCTGAAGAGAAGAAAGGAGAGCTTCTCGAGTACCTCTGTCGTGAAGTAGAGAAACCGTTTGACTCTCGAACAGGATGAGAGAGTCTGCCTAATTTTCGAGGTATTGACGATGATTGTGAACAGAATTTCATTGACAACGAGCTCTGATTTTTGAATTTCTTTCTTTCTTTTTTTATTTTTTTTTTGGTTTTATTATCGATAACGCCTTAACTTTGACGGTATTTGAAATTTTTCGATGATACATGTATAATCTTTTTTTTCTTGTTTTTTTCTTATATAAGTACCATTATTAAAATATAATGCACACAGTCCTTTGAATTATTCCAAAAGAATTATATGTAAATGTATAGAAAAAAATTATACTGAGATATTTTTTTTTCTTTTCTTTTATTAGGAACTCGAAGGGAAAGCTATTGATTTCTTTTCTTCCCTAAATGAATCGTTACATTAATAAAAATATCAATATGTTTTCTCCCTTAGAGAAAGAAAGAAAAAAAACTTTATTGAGTTAAGCCACGTGCGTTTGATCGGTTTGGGTGAAAGAATCGTAGCTCTTTTTTTTGAGAATCGGCAAAAAACTTATGCGTGTTCGCATCAACGCGTAATACTTCGGCAAGTTGATCGAGAAAAAGCAAAGAGAAAGGAAAAAAAAAAGAAGAAAGTAAAACATCAACAGCTCGTGTATAATGTAATTTACAATTGAGATATATTCTCGAGAAGTTTTCTTGGAATTGATCGACTACTTGCATCGATCTGGCACGTTACAAAGCTTCAGAACAACTCGTCGTATTTTCTTCAAGCTTTTATATGATCAAAAAACAAAAAGGCATATGCGGTTTGTACAGGGTAGATCAAAAGTTTTTAGACGATTTTCAAAGTCAAAAATTCGATTACTTTTTTTTCGAAACTTTTTTCCTTTTCTTCTTTTTTTTTTTTTTTCTTTTTTTTTTCGTATTGTGAAAAGTTCCTAAGCTTAGATTGTAATATTGCAGTGTGAAAAAATTAATCCAAGGAAAAGACTAATTGATTTTTATAATCGTCTAAGAACTTTTGGCCCATCCTGTAGAACGAAAAAACCCATATGGTTTACTTAAAAAAAAAAAAAAAAAAAAAAAAAAAGAAAAGAAAGAAAAGAAAAAGAAGAAACCGACTACTTAAAGTTCAGGAGTTATTAATGGTTGATATATTACGAGTAGGAAGCTTCCATTTATTAATTGCACTTACGATGAGAGGGAGGGAGAGAGAGAGAGAGAGAGAGAGAGAGAGAGAGAGAGAGAGAGAGAGAGAGAGAATGAACGACGAAGTATATATTTAAGATGAAACTGAATTTTTTTCCGAGTACCTTTTTTTTCCTTTTTATTAATTTTTACTTTTCTTTTTTACTACTTTAAATAAATAATTTAAAGTATTCGAGCTGAAAGTAAACTATTCCTCTTTTCCTTTTTTCTCTTTTTCTTTTTCAAGAGAGAGAACACATTAATTCAAAGATGTTTTGCATTAATAATCATAAAATAAACGTACTATAAGTTTTAATTAACGTCATTCAAGTTTCATACGTAAACGTGTGAGATATCTAATCAATAATAATTTAATTATCAAAGGGAAAATAGTATATATATATATATATGTATATATATATATATATATATATATATATATATATATATATATGTATATATGTATATATAGGTAACACTTTGGCGAAATGGGAATTTTAATCAAGCTGGGCGGAAATTGTCGTCCGATATTTCTCACGATTACATAGAAAACCAATGTGGCACGAGCTATCGTTTATATTCCTTTTTCTTTTTTTTTCGTTCATTCCTCTTCCCATTCCTCCTATCTTTTTCTCACTCGCTCCTCTTTATTACGAATTTTAATTCGAATTCGGTACGAAAATTATCGTCAAGTTCTGAATATTTCTGGTAGCTCGTAATGTATTTCTGATTGCCCGAGCTTGCGGTTATAGCTCGTAGGAAATGCAAATTCCAGTTGGTTAGCACGCTAACTCTCGCATCCGTGCTTTTGAAAGGATAATTTAACGATCAGATATCTTCGGTAATAGTAATCTCGTATGCGACACATCACAACTTCGTATTAATGTGTGACTTTGACATTCGCGTCATTGATTCATATTTGTAAATCTTTGGATCCCTTCATTATCCTCTCTCTTTTTCTCAACAAAAAAAAAAAAAAAAAAAAAAAAAAAAAAAAAAAAAAAAAATATCGGACTTTGATTTTTCATAATTTTTAGAAATACAAATTTTTATTGCGTTTCTTATTTTTTCATCTCATTTTCAGTTATCCTCTGATGCGAGCAATAAAATCAACTCATTGTTTACAAAGTGAAAGTTAAAGAAAACATTTCATGTGTTATACGAAATGAAAAAAGTGAATTATTCATGAAGAATAGAAAGAAAGATAGATGGAAAGAGAGACAGTTC
Organism: Vespula pensylvanica; assembly: GCF_014466175.1. Taxonomy (NCBI): domain Eukaryota; kingdom Metazoa; phylum Arthropoda; class Insecta; order Hymenoptera; family Vespidae; genus Vespula; species Vespula pensylvanica. The sequence goes on from NC_057686.1 coordinate 16,339,785, forward strand.
ACACATTCGTTTAGAACGTGAAATGGTCAAAATATTTTCCACGAACTGGACGCCAATAAGGGAACTAACGGAGCATCAATAACACGAATAGCAGGTACTAATGAACTGGCTCGCACGTGCACAAATATACGAGCTGTCTATCTACCGACGATATACTGCTGCCACAGATTAAAGATAAAATTGATTCCTAGGTTTTATATTAGATCCCTAATGATTCGTTAGATGTTCAAGTAGTAGACACTAGTATATCGACGTTTCTTTTCTTTTCTTTTTTTTTTTTTTTTCATATTTTCGTATGATATTTATTTTAATTTAAATTACTTATTTCATAGTTTAATCATGAAAATGATTGAAGCAATCGTGAAAGTGAATCATCAAAGTAAATTAACAAAAAAAAAAAAAAAAGAAAAAATTGATTGTAAAAAGTGATTATAAGAGTGATCTAACGTGAGTGAAAACAAATTCGACAAAATTAATTCATTGTAATTCCGTGCAATTATGTTACATTGCCATATTAAGCGATAAATTAATTTCTTTTCTTCCTTTTTTTTTTTTTGCAAATTTTTACTCGTAATCACCGTCTTAATATTCTCGTGACCGATAATTTCACGCTAAATTAATCTTTTAGAAACGTGTTTGGTTTAAAATGCTCCATCCCTCTTTCAAAAAAAGCAGAATATACGAAAGAAGAAAAAATATGTGAGAAATCTTATCTTAACGACGTAGGTTGTCCGGTTCTAGTTGGATAAATACGAAACTGGTCCCAGTTTTCCCTGTTAGGGATTGTATTTTATATCCACCAGTACAAACGTTCCCATCGTTCGCCTTTTTCTCTTAACCGACCGACCAAGCAAGTTTTTCTTCTTTTTTTTTCCTTTTGCTTTTTTTCTCTCTTTTTTCCTTCCCATGAGAAAAGAAGAAACGAGAGAAAATCGAGGACAGAGCTGCACGCGGGCTAGGGAAAGAAAGAGTTGGATATATATATATATATATATATATATATATATATATATATATTTGTATCGTTAGAGGAGAAGGAAATACGACCTAAATTAAGCTGAGGTTTGTGCGCGAGCGATGTCCCTTTTGCAGTTCGACCCTTCATCGTCTTGAAGACGGAAACTGCACGTGTTAAAGGGACGAGACACTTTGCTTGTAGAATACGCTACGTATACTCTGGCTCTCTAGCTCTCTGTACATCTTCTAATGTATATATGCACTTACACACTCCTATATATACACAAATATATATATATATATATATATACACGTGTGTGTAGCGTAAACGTGATCGTGTGGGTAAAGCTTTCGATTGTTTTCCGATATCATCGCTAACCGACCTCAAACTCATCCCCCTGATCGTACAAAGCGAAAAATAACGAGTAGCCAATTAACGTTTTTCTCGTATATACCAGTTCGTATAAAAAGTATTCGTTACGCTCTTTCAAATCGAATAAGTTTTTATTACAGCAAACAAAGTGTTCTGAAATTGTTGAAAATTTACAACAACAACAATAACAAAAAAAAAAAAAGGAGAAAAAACAAGAAAAATAAAGTTGGAAATTAGCGTATCGTGTCTAAATCGTTACGTTTGGTTGGATAAGTACTTGTTCAATCACTATCATTGAGATTAGATTAGATGATATGTAAGAACGATAATTATTAGATTAATTAATTCGTTTAATCTTCTCTCAAGTTACATGCAAACGTACTTACTTCATTTCGATAGTCGAAAGACCGGAGGAACGTTCATTGTAGTCGTAAAACGTTTGCCTACAACATAACTCTGAGCTTGTTATATATTGCAGAGTTGCAAGCAAGCAAGCAGACTCTCTCGAAGTCGTCCACGCAGTCTGTGTTGATCCCATCGAGCGTGCTATCCACTTAAATTTACATCTCAAGTCGGAGACTCCTTATCCCAAGTACCAGACTGCAACCTGATGAAATGAATGGCTGTTCTACAGCTACTGTACCACTGTACATAACACCTTCGTACTTCTGAATCCAGTCTGTGTGTCTGCATCTAACATGATATCGCCACGTGTTTACGAAGGTATGCGAATTACGATATGGAAGATGGACGATACTGAAATTACAGTTATTCAATTATAATACATAACACTCCGTTTGTTATCTATTAATAGATATTTCAAGCGATATGATTCAATGCTTTAAAAAAAAAAAAAAAAAAAAAAAAAACGCTTCGAACATATTAAAAGAAAATTAATCTCTTCGTTAAGAGAATTTTTATTAACACGACTTCAATATGACTTTTTTTTTTTTTTTTTTTGTGTTTTTTTTTGTTTGGTGAGAATTAAATTATAATGTGAACGTGTCAGGAAAGATATACAATAATATATTTTAAAATAGCTGATACCATGACAAAAGAAATAGCATTAAAAATAAAACGTGAACCATTAAACGTTATTTTATATGAAATGTTACATATCAAGTTTTTTTCATATACTCACAGAAATGTGGAATTTCTATTTTCTTTTTATTTTATTTTATTTTATTTTATTTTATTTTATTTTATTTTATTTTATTTTAATCGTATCAAAATATAAAAGAGAAACAAAATAGTCGAAGGATTATTTTTCTTATAGGACTTTGCAAGAATGCAAAATGTTATTTTTAGATCGATACAAACGATAGTCATTAGAGAAAAATGTAAATGTTATCAGCTTTCGCTATGCAAATAAAAACGTGAATATCTAAACCGATAAAATTACATTTAAATATAACATAGAGAGTAACGACAAAAGCTATTTGCCGAGGTGAAGGTTATATCCTCAAGACGTTCTTCTTTTTTTTTTTACTATTTTTCTATTTGTCTATTTTTAAAAACCATTATTATTATTATTACTATTTCCTTCTCTTCTTTTTTTTTTCATTTAGAATAAAAACGAGATTGGAGATCGAGATCAATTAAATTTTCGCTTATCGGATTTATAAAGGAGAAAGAATAGCATGTTATCGATATTGACCGTCGTAGTTTAATATCAATAGAATTCTATTCTAGAGAGTTTGGGGATCCTAGACACATAGATAACAAACAATGACGGACATACATGGAACGAGTAGGACAATAGAGAGTGGAAATTAGAAGAAAAAGTAGAATTTTTGAGCGTACTTTCTCTCTTTCTCTCTCTTTTTCTCTCTGTCTATCTGTCTATCTTTCTTTTCTCCTTCTTCTCTCTTTTGTCATTTCACCAAAACGAATTTCCAGAATTCAGTCTAGCGGAATGAGGAGGACGCGCTTTCCGATAGGATATCTCAATTTATAGCTATTCCGCGAGGACAAAAGCATCCTACCCGAATTATCTCCTTTATCAGGATTGTCCTTAAACTTGCCATGGAATCCGTTTTATCAATATATCTACTCCATTCGTTGATATTTTCTTTAGATCATTGATAAAATATACATAGAGATTTGTGATAAATCTTATGCCTGAAAATTGTTTTATTACTTTGATATGATTAATTTATTTATAATTCTCTCTCTCTCTCTCTCTCTCTCTCTCTATCTCTCTATCTATCTATTTCTCTCTATTTCTCTCTATCTCCATTTCTCTCTCATATAGATGTTTATACCTGCAATACCTAAATAAGTCCTCGTAAACGTTTGAAGGGTTTTACTATGGAAGTCGCACGTGATGTCTGTGATGTCTCTCACTAGGCATACAATTTCTGCAAGATGATGTGCGTGCATTACTGTTACCTGCCGAGTTCCAAACACGTTACATCTGTCAAGGCACTTTATTACTTTCTAGGTATCTCATCGTATGAATAGATACATATATATGTACGTACGTACGTACATACATATTATATACATACTTAGGTATATATTATGTATGATGCACAGGAGCAATATATATATATATATATATATATATATATATATATACTATATTATACTACTTACATACATTAATAATTTCGATTAAATCTTTCCTCAAATGTATTTCAGGTAAACTAGAATTCTATTCCATAGAAACTCTATGGACGATGATCATTAGCGTGGCAGATACATTTGGGTAAACGGAAACTTTATCACCAAGAGTGAATAATTCTATCGTCCTAGGATGCAATTCACGACGGCTCATTCCTGTTATGCAACGTAACGAGATACAATCGATAGATATGGACATGAAATGGGTCCATGTATCTATTTGCGACGGTAGCAAGGATTTGAATGGATCGATATCTCCTTCGTCTCTCTCTCTCTCTCTTTCTTTCTCATGTGTACACACATTTTGCTTCTCTTTTGCACTTTCTCTGTCTCTATCATTCTCTCTCCACTCCCTCTTTCTCTCTCTCGCTCTCTCTCTCTCTCTCTCTCTCTCTCTCTTTGTCTCTCTCTTTGTCTCTCTTTCTCTCTCTCTTTCTCTCTCTCTTTCTCTCTCTCTCTTTCTCTCTCTCTCTCCCTCTCTCTCTCTCTCTCGCTTTCGTTTTGCCCTAACACACAAGAGCGATTCATCCTCCTCTTCTCTTCTCAGTGTATCTCCCTTTCACAGTAATGGCCAGATTATCGGAGCCGAGGCGCCATCCAGTCTAGCCAAATAAAAGTTGGTAGTCGTCTCGTCGACATGAATTACGTGGTCGTTCGCGTTTCTGTTTTGAGGGAGAAGAGGATAGGATGAAGAGAGAAGAGGAGAGAGAAGAGAGAGAGAGAGAGAGAGAGAGAGAGATGTTGAAAATGGCTGACAATGAGATCATTCTCTTTCTTTGTTACTCTCCCCAAAGGTCTGTGACATGAAACTTGGACGTTCACAATTGAGGCATTTTCCTTCCCGAACTTTACGACTCCTTACGGGACATCTACCGCTTGAGTATCATTAATGTTAAATCGTGGAGGAAAGCTGAGGGATTCGAAAAACGACGATAAGAAGATACGTTCCTTTTGTAAGTCCCTTAAATGATGATCTTACTTTCTTATTGTTTCTTTTTTTTTTTTTTTATTGTATTTTATTTTATTTTTTTTTAAATTCTTTTATTTACTTCTTTTACGGCCTTCATTCGAGCCCTCTATAGAAACGAATTTTTGTTTCCTGTCTAGAAGTATAAAATAACGTGAAAGTTTTAATATATTTATTATTATTAATAATATTAGTATGCTATGATTATATCTATCAAGTAATTGTTATAATAAATTATACTGAAAGTAATAGTATAGTTATATTTAGTAATTTTCATATTATAATATACTAATAATGATTATACCGTACTAATTGTAACACTTATACTATTTAAATAACATGACACACACACACACACACACACACACACACACACACACACACACACACACACACACACACACACACACACACACACACACACACACACACACACACACACACACACACACACACACACACACACACACACACACACACAAATTTATAGATATATAAATGTGTATAATTTCAAAGTTATGTTATAGAGGGTAAAAAGGCTCTCTCTCTCTATTTCACCTTCTCTCTCTCTCTCTCTTTCTCTCTCTCTCTCTCTCTCTCTCTCTCTCTCT
>NC_057686.1:16345369-16365369 GCF_014466175.1 Vespula pensylvanica
CTCTCTCTCTCTCTCTCTCTCTCTCTCTCTCTCTCTCTTAAAGATGTAAAGTGACGACAAGAAAGATATATATCTCTTGCTAAACCACGTACTACGACTAGTCGTCGTTCTCTCGCCGTCGCGACGCGTGCGAACCGTAAATTTCGTCTACGAATTCGCACGAACAAGATCGCGGACGAGAACGACACGAAGTGTCGTGCGAAACGTTTATTTTCTTTCTCGGCTTTGTAAATCTCACTCGAGTAAAGTAGACGGTTGCTTTTAGTACTTTCTCTCTCTCTCTCTCTCTCTCTCTCTCTCTCTCTCTCTCTCTCTCTCTTTCTTTCTTTCTTTCCCCCTCCCCTGTTCCTTCCTTCTTTCCTTTCCTTAACCATTTATCTTGACAATTTTTTCTCAACTTTCCCATACTATAAGATATACGCACTCAACGGGATTTATTACTCGTAATAAGTTATGTGCAATGAGATAGCATACTCCCTTTCCAACTTCCACCCTCACCTCATAGATTCAATTACGAGCAAGTTATTCGCATATGCAATTTGCTTTTATCGGTCCTTGAGAGAACCTAAAAGAGCTTTGGTTCAATTACAACGATTTATTACTACTGCTACAAGAGAGAGAGAGAGGGGGGAGAAGGTAGGAGGGTGAGATACGAGATATTTTATTTATACTTATTATGTTTAATGATTACAACGTTCCGACTAAACATACAGATACATATTCTTTACTTTCTCGTGTTAGTATTATACACAATAACAATTTATTTCTTTTATGAGACTATGGAAAAATGTAAGAGAAATTTTTTTCTAACGTTATAACGATCAACTTGGTATATCGTTTATAAGATTAGAAGAGAGAAATGTTTTCTATAGTAATAGAAAATAGAGAGAGAGAGAGAGAGAGAGAGAGAGAGAGAGAGAGAGAGAAAGAGAGACAACTAAAGTATAAATACAATGATTTAATAGATCTATCTATCAGCTAGCCACAAATCCCTTTTGTTACATTCGTGTCTGAGTAAATCTTACCGCAGCTTGGACTTTACAAACGTGTTGCGGTCTAGATAAGTATGTGTGTGTGTGAAAATTCTCTTATAATCCTAGACATTTGTCACGACCTTACTACTCCGTAGTATCTATAACTATCATAAAACGAATCACCCCGTTAGCCATATTACAATTCTATTATATTACACTGATTGTAGAAAAAAAAACGAATGACGCTTTAAATAAGAAAAAGATTAGAGGTAAACAAAAATTTGTAACAAGTGATATTTTCTTTTCTTTTCTTTTTCTTTTTTTCTTTTTTTTTTTTGTAAATACAGAGTTTTACGTTACCAGTTTAAATGAGTAGAAGAAAACGAAAGAAGAAGAGTCGTTTGGAAGTTCTTAGAGGAAAGTAGAGAGGTGTCCCTTCAATCCCTGGAGGATTATTGCTTCTTGTCAGCGAGAGTCCGTAAGTGGCCCGTCTATCAAGTACGTCAGGATACCTCGATGAAAGATTCCTTGTGATTTTTCTTTCTCTGAGGCTACCGAGAAGAGTAACGCACAACTCCTAGACACGATATTCTACTAGATGATATAATCGATCGTTCGACGATGGATCGGATTTCTTAAGAAATGGGAGATAAATTTCCTTGTGAAAAATTTATCTGGCAAGTACTTGTATCGATTACGAAAAATAATGTTTAGCTTTAATTTTCTATATACATATATATATATATATATATATATATATATATGTAGTTTTAGATTTGACTATGTTTATATTCGGTCGTAGTATACACGTCGTATGTAACTAAATGTATACATGTTTAACTTAAAATTGTATACAAAATTAATGTTGTTATATAACCTTTATATAACCTTACAGTATCGCATTTAACATTATAACATTATATATTATATACATATATATATATTGATTTATTATAATATAATAATAAAATATAAAGATAAAATATAGATGTGTCTCCTCGATGTAACCGAAATAATATTTCGTTTCAGAAAATGAATAGACGAATAAACGAAAAGAATGAGATATCGAGTAAGCTTGTCGTTCGGCTATCAAGGAGAGAAAGAAACAGAACGGCGTTCGAGGACGAAGTACGAACTTTGGCAGGGGCGCAAACTCGTTTTGAGGAGAGGACTCGCAGAGGGCGGCGGAGTTGTTGGGAGGGAGAAAGAAGCAGAGCCGGCTGGAAGGGCAGGCAGAGATACGGTGGGGTGGGGAGATCGTCAGGATTGGCTTTTCAGGAACGTGAAACTCAGTAGTACGCTACCACCCACGCACGTAGTACGCACGTAGTTCGTTCCACGTGTTTCTCTTCCATCGAAAGATCATAGTCATAGGTGTATCGACGTGTTGTCGATCCGTTGACATTGTGTATTCTCGACAGTGTCAAGGACACGTGAAAGAAAGACAAAAAGAGAAAGAGAGGGAGAGAGAGAGAGAGAGAGAGAGAGATATCACAGAGAGAAGACGGAGAAATCAGTCGGTGAAACATCGATCTACGAAGAAGAAGGAATAGGAAGCTCTGATCTTAATAAAAAAATCAAAGTAAGATTTTACAATTAAATAAGAAAGATCGTTCGAATTGAAGATAGTAGATTCGATTAGTTTAATAAATTGTTACTTGGGATGTATTAATGGGATTAGATTTATGAATGTCTTAGATATTTATTTTATCTGTAAATATTCATTATTAATGTCGGTCGATAATTCGGTGATTTAACGAAAGAAAGATAAGACAATTCGATTTGGTCAATCGCGTAAATGTCTTTGATAAGAGATCGAGGGAACTTGCGAAAATAGTTTTTCTTTTTCTTTTTTCTTTCTTTCTTTCTTTCTTTTTAATAGAGATTGTGTCGAGGAACGGGGGAAAAAGGTACACACTAGGAAAGCCGGCGGTATGTATCTTAAATCGTTCGGAGATGGTGCGTCTCGATAGGATCGAGATAAAGGAGATGAATCGGGGTACTTTTGGATCCCGATACGAGTCCGAAGTATTCGTTTGTCATGCCGAAGTTTAAGATGAAGATACTACGTTGGATTGTTGACTTGAAGAACGGCAGCTACGATCGTCGACCTAAAAGAAAAAACGTTTGTCGATCTTAGAAGATCTTTCGAGGACATCGTGGGAACGAACTTCATACGTGTTGCTATTATCGATCGTGAGTATTTAAGAAAATGAAATATAACTCATTCTTTTTTTAATATATTTTTATATTTAATTCATATTGTTATATATACGCATATATGTGTTCGAACATTTTCTAACATTTACATAGGATATAATTAATCAATATTTTTAATATAAATAATTCATACTTTTAATAATATATAATTTCTAACATTATAATCATTTCTAATATTATACGTACGTAATAATAATTTCTAATTATTATACGTACGATATTTAGGTATATGAAATTATTCGATCGTTTCAAACGTATATAACTATTGTATAGCTAAACGTTATAGATCACAATGACGCGTTTAACTCGTAAGGTTTCGAGTTTGATAGCAATTGGGTAGTTGAAACAATAGGAAGCTTTCTAAGCGTTACTCACGATTTATGGAATGAATCATTGAATACGTAGAAAAGTTGTTACTCGAAGAGTAGATATTATAAACGACGGAACGTATAATCGTAGTATGTTCTAAAAATATTGTCAATATTTTTAATACGGACTGGCCGAATAGTCTCTAGGTGATTTTGAAAATTAATTGCCCACTTCCTCGATATTTTTTTTAGGCTAATTTTTTTTTACACCCTGTGAAAAAGTTCCGAGGCTCGTAGTTTTACGTTTCGAAAAAAAAAGAGAGAGAAAAAATGAAAAAAAAAAAAAAAAAAAAAAAAATTAGTCCGAAGAGTCTCGATAAAGAGTAATTGATTTTTAAAAATCACCTAGGGACTTTTGGACCAACGTATATTATAAAACTTTTGATGGTTCTGACGTATTAAACGCCAAGAAACTTTTAGACGTTAAAATACTTCAGACGTTTGTTCATGAATGTTAAAGATACTTGGCTTTTGACATTTTGTTTATAACATTACAAATATTTTATCGAAACATTCACATGCATTCAGGTTTTATTGCACGATTGAAAACGATTATTTATTTATTTATTATTTTTTTTTTTTTTTTTTCATTGCGATATTATCTAGTAATAAAATTAACGGAAAATAAGAGTATCGGTGAAATGATATTCTTCCTCGCTCTCTCCCTATTTATCTCTGTATATTTCTCTCTCGTCAGATCGATTTTCACTTATTCATAATACGATTAACGCTATTTATTAATTTGCTAAAGTACGAGATTTAATTAAATTATTTGATGGTTATATGTGTGTGTGTGTGTATTTATATGTCCAATATATATATATATGTCCAAGCGAATTGGAGAATAAAATCGAAAGAATTTAAAATCGAATAAGAACGTGCAACTTGAAGAAGAAAAAAAAAAGAAGAAAAAGAGACAAGCAAGTTCGTTAAAAACTTATAAACAGAAATTTATCGATAAATAAAAAGAGAAAGAAAGAGAGAGAGAGAGAGAGAGAGAGAGAGAAACTTATTTTTTCTTTTTTACAATAAGAACCTCTGACTACGATAAAGAATAACAAAATTAAACTAGGAAAGTTAATCCCGACGAAAACACGTTTTCTTCAGTTGCATTTATACAGTTAAATAGTAAACGGACTTTGTAGAAAGAGAATCAACTATCCTCGACTAGAATCTACAAATACATAGAGAGAAAAACAGAGACAGAGACAGAGAGAGAAAGAGAATAGATAGATAGATAGATAGATAGATAGATAGATAGATAGATAGATAGATAGATAGAGTGAGAAAGAAAAAGAGATAGAGAAGGTTCTTCGTATTTTATTTCCTTTTACGGACTATGTCGATCGCATTCTCAAGCATGCTTGCAATTTCTATGCGTTTGTGGTTGTTCGGTATCCACGAATATTACCCGAAGGTTTTTCGTCGTTTAAGAACTCTCCGAAGAGAGTGAAGAAAATGAAGGAAAGAAAGAACGAAAGAAAAAGAGACAGAGAAAGAGAAATAGAGGGAGAGAAAAAGAAAAAGAGAGAGAAAGAGAGAGAAAGAGAAAGAGAAAGATAGAGATAGGGGTGGGTTGCTCTTTCTCGCACTTTAAAGAAACGATTCTTCGGTATGGAACGAGGAGAATGTCAGGAGCAGAATTCAATCGCGGCGAACGACGCGGACGCGACGGCACAAATTTGTGAAGATGACGAGCCGATTTTCCCGTTCGACATTCTTTCCCAATGTTCACCCTTCAAATAGAGGAGAAGAATCTCTGAACGATAATGGCGGGATAAAAGGAAGTCTGTGCTAGCTTTTTGGATATGGGTGTTTGTGTAAGAAAGAGAAAGAGAGAGGAAGAAAGAAAGAGAAAAAGAGAGAAAGATAGAAAGAGTACGACGTTCCATCTTCCTTTCTCCTTTTATTCTTTCTCTCTTCTTCTTTCTTTTTTTTCTTCCTGTTAGGGAGAGCTTTAGTGGAAAAATATACAAACGCCCTAATAAAAATTCCATGGGGCTAGCTTTCTTCCTTTTTTTCTTATTTTTTAAAGCTATATCGATGATATGGCAGCTCTTCGATTACGCGATAATCATAAAAAAAAAAAAAAAAAGAAAAAAAAAAAAGAAAAGAAAGAAAAGGAAAGAAGGAAGAATGTGTCGTTGGTATTCGTTGAAAGTCATGTTAACTATATATATGTGTGCGTGTATATGTATGTGTTCTTTTTTATATCAGAGAAAAGGAACAGGTCGAATATAAAGAAGAACGATTTTCTGTGGTAGTGAAATAGCGATTGGGTTATGAGAAAAGTGCGAAAAAGGAGAATGTTGTGTGAGGTCTTGGAGGATGGGATGAGTATGGACCTTTTTCCTACGACCTCCGTACAACATATTATATATATATATGCATGTATATCGAAAGGTCGTGTTCGACAGATTTTCGTCGTCGAAGATGCGCGGGAGGATCGTTAAACACAGAACATAAACTGTCTCTGGCCAAACTGTATCTTTTCTCTTGAATGAACTTCTTCTATGGGGTAAAAAGAAAGAATGGGGAAAAAAAGAAGAGAGATAGAGAGAGAGAGAGAGAGAGAGAGAGAGAGAGAGAGAGAGAGAGAGAGAGAGAGAAGATAAAAAAAGAAGGAAAATAACGCTTTAGCTTATCTCTTTGTTATCAAGAATTTTCTTTGATGTTCAAAATGATCTTTTTCACAATTGATTTTCTTGATAATCGTTCTCCGTTTACTTTAAATCATGCTTATGACGATTAATTCGTTCTTTTTATTCCTTCTTTATATTTTCTCTCTCTCTCTCTCTCTTTTTTTTCTTTTTTTCTTTTTTTTTCCCCTCTTTTCCTTTTTCTCTTTCCAGTTTGCTTTTGCTTTTACTTTTTTACAGATCAGCATTTCTTAGCTTCTATTTTATTCGCATTGATATTCAACGAAGACGTAGTATTTTTCTTTATCCTCTATCTTTTCTCATTCTCTTTACTCTTTTCTATTTTCTCTTTTCTTTTTTCTTTCCTTTCCTTTCCTTTCCTTTCCTTAGAATAAAATGCGAGATCGAGGAACTAGACACTGTCGTCCTGCTTTTAGAAAATCAATGTTGTCGGAGGACGTGGACCGTAGGAGTTTGTCGATGGAGCATCGTTTTTAGGATGAAACAATACCACTGGAATGACGGATATGTGTAAAAAAAATATTCGTGTATGCGTACATGCGTTCGCTTATATGTAGTTGTATTTGTATCATCATGAAGATTCATCGTTCTCTCGAATGCTTGTCATATCGATATTGTCCCTTTCGATAGTTTATAATAACGATCGAAGTCTTTTCTTATATATAAGTTGAATCAATTGCCAAGTAAAACATCGCCTCGTTCATAGATTTAATTCAAAATTTTTTATGAAATTGTTTTTAGACATTTTTTTTATTATATAACAATTGACAAAGTGTGCACGTGTATGTTTCAGAAAATGTTGAAAAAGAAGTAAATATTTTGAACAAATCTTCATAGATTTACGATAGAAATATTCGATCTGTAAATAAATAAATCGTTATTAATGACATTAATCTTTATATTACGTGTATATATACATATATATATATATATATATATGCATGTATATCGAAAGGTCGTGTTCGTATGTATATATATATATATATTTACACATATTGGAAACAATTCGAATAGATTTAGAATAAGATTGATCCAGATTTTATAGTTTGATTTCATCGCACGCGTTAGGATCTTTTCTGAAGTTTACGAATTGGAATAGAGAGATTTGTTGTGTATGTAAAGATGTGTGGCGAAGGGCGTTCGTTATATACACGTCAAAAGTATATCCACACATGACGGATGGCGAAACGCTCAATCGTACATGGAAGAAACAAACACTGATTTATAGCTACAAAATTCTTCTTTGATTTATAGCTATATATGTATCAGTAGCATCAGCATCAGCAGCAGTAGCAACAGCAACAACAACAACAACAACAACAACAACGATGAGACCAACTTACGTATTCTCATACTACATATCTATTCCGTAGCTAACTTTATATTTTATAAAACTTTGCAAAACTTTTTATTCGTTCTTTCTTTTCTGATAACGTGTCAATCATTGAATGTCGTTTGCATTCATATTCGATTCGAACTCGATATTCACAGGGACCTTTGCCAGCCATATAAATTTTTCCATGCCCTTCGAACTTATATCATGTATCTTTCGATCGAGTGATATATCCTATCATAAATTTATCTTATTTTATTTTGTTTTATTTTATTTTATTCTATTTTATTCTATTCTATTCTATTTTATTTTATTTTATTTTGTTTTATTTTATTTTATTTTATTTTATTTTACTTTTTCATATTTCTCTTCTTTTCTTTTTCTTTTTTTTTTTTTCTTCCTTTTCTTTTATTCTGACGCGTTACAGTTCATATAGAGATCGCTAGGATATACTTTTGATGTACATAAGTAGGTCATCAATTTATGTATCGTGGATAGTATCGTATCGATAAAAGTATAGTCTTTTATACCGAAGATCTTTTGATGTCTCTTGTTAGTGTAGAGGAAACGTAAGGGATCTACTAACGTTCGTATTTTTTACTTGACTGCTCCTTTGAAAAATCGAACCTAACACGATACGTATTTTTCTTTTTCTTTCTCTTTCTTTCTGTCGAAGTACGATTAATTTATGGATATAATATATATATTATATATCTTTTATCAAGAGATTTTTGTTCGAACGTTATAATATTATTATAAAGAGTAATAAATCTCAAAATTGACCTACTTATACGTATGTACTGATTCTACGTATGAAAAACTTTTTTTTTTTTCTTTTTTCTAATTTTATAAAAAGTTACATTCGCGACAGGTTGCGCGTAATCTTTTTAACGTATCGCGATCGAACATTCAACGACCATTTACGAGGCTCAATTTGAGAGAGTATCAGGACCATTAGCCGTATTTTACGTGTACGACGATTTAATATAGTCTCTTTATTCTCTCGTACAATCGATAAGGTTATAGTTATTAAAAAATTTTTTTTTCTTCTCTCTCTGTTCTCCTCTTCGACTGTGCTCTAGATTTTTTCCTTGGGACGATAAAATAGGAGAGAACTTGTGTCGTTGAAGGAGAATTGAAAAATAAGAATAACTAAAGCATATACAATTTATCCATTATGCCTTGTATGTTTGTATTTGTGTGCGTGTCATTCAAGAAACTCTAAAAGAAAATATATTTCATTATGTAAAATATAATTATTATTTTTTATTAGAAAAATATTTGTTAATAGTGTTTCGAAACATTTTTTTTTTTTTTCAAAAGGATGAGAGGTAGTGGAAATATTAAAAAAAAAAAAAAAAAAAAAATGACACGTGTGCGTGTGTATGTTTCAGGAAATGTTGAAAAAGAAGTAAATATTTTGAAAAAATCTTCATATGATAAAAATATTCGTTAATCGAAATTAATTTTTTTACGACATTTTTTTAAGACAAGAACAAAATATTTGAATGTTATTATATTTATAGGACACGTAATTATAGATTTGGATTTATCTAAAAGAATCATTATCATTTTATTTGTTAAAATTTCAGATATCAAATTTAATGATCGATAAATTTAGCGTATCGAGAATACGTCTCTGTTCGAAATTTTGGAAATTCGTAAAAAATTCTTTGGCTCAATAGAAATGAATTATTAGAATTCAATATCGTCGGTATCATAATCGTTTTCACGATTCGAAAGAATACATTTGCATTTTTCATTCTTCAAAGGAGTTGCTTTGAAAAATAGAACGTTGAGTAAGAGGTTTAAGAATAAGAATAAGAATAATAAGGAAAAGAAGGAGTAGAAGAAGAAGAAGAAGAAGAAGAAGAAGAAGAAGAAGAAGAAGAAGAAGAAGAAGAAGAAGAAGAGCAAATTAAATCAGATTTGAGAAAATCTAAAGAAGATTCCAATTAGGTAGAGTTTCTCATTAAAAATCAAAATTAAAGATTTATTATTTATGTCCACCTGAATATTATAACTATATTACACATTTTATCATTTATTTATATTCATCTGAATATAATGGTAGAATTATAGTACAGGGTGGAGGAAGGGGACGAAAAGATCCTAAATAATTTTAAAAATTAATTATTCTCTTTTTTTTTTTTAAATACTTCGTAGGCTCATTATTGTTTAATTATTATATACCATAATTCTAGGAACTTTTGGCCTACCCTGTATAATTATATATATGTATATAACACCCTGATGAAAGAATTGTTGAAAATGGACGTTTTTCTTTACGTCGTCAGGTTATCGCGACGCGTTATCGATTTCGTTGAAGGTCATTTTACGAATGCATGTGGTCTTATAAAGAGTATACTTAAATCGTAGTCATATAAAAAAAAAAGAAGAAAAAATAGTTTTTAATATTTCTTAAATGAAACTTCTTTTAAAAACTGTTATTTTATCTAGGATATTATTATATAGTATAGTAACATTTTAGTTCTATTAGCGATATTAAATAGGTTTGAAAAGTAGAAAGAAGCTGCGTTGAAATATCAGTCTTGTAATTAGTGCAATTAAAACAGTTTCAACAGTTTCTGTCGAAAATGTATAATTAGTCTCTAAAAGGTATACATTCTATATTATATATATATATATATATATATATATATATATATATATATATATATATTACTAATACTATTGCTGGTACTATTACTGTTACTATATATGTTAATCGGCTCTAGTATATAGGAATTAATCGCATTTACTTCTAGATACAATGAATGTTTCAATGTACTTTCTAATAATTATTCACGTGAATATTTTGATTGAATTTGGTAAAAGATAATTTTTATTATAATTAGAATATAAATATATATCTTTATTTATTTATTTATTTATTTAATATAATAGATGCATTCAACAACGAACATTCTTTTCCGATTGCAATTAAAAAGGATAAAAGTGTTGTTATTTATAATTTGTTTTTAATTTGATTTCTTTTATTAAAAGGAATATTGTTTTTTTTTTCTTCTTCTTAAGAAATACTCTCTAAAAACATTTGTTTATGTAAATGGATTAAAAAGTCGTCGTAGTGATAAAAAGTAACTAGTTGAAAACATTTCATTCATTAAATAGAGTATACCAACCTACGGAGAACTGTTTTGACGATTTAAAGTACTTTGTCAGGATTCTTTTGTTCGGAAAATAAAGGAACAAATACAAAAGCTGGAAGCAAGAGGAAAGAATAAAGAAACGAAGACCTGACGGATAACGGGTGAGGGAAAGAGAAATTTAAAAGGGAAACTACTTGTAATCATCAGACCGAAGAATAATATAACGAAATAATCAAAAATGTAGAAACAATTTTTGCGCTTTACAATGATATGTTTTTATTTATACATATATACACAGGATTGGCTAAAAGTTTTAAAAGAGATGATTTGAAAAATCAATTACAATTTTTTCAAACTTCTTTTTAAGCTTCAAGTTGAACATGTAGTCTTACAAAGTCAAACCTGTAATTTTATAATTCGAAAAAACAAAAAAATGTTAATCCAAAACATTTCAAAGAAGAGCAATTGATTTCTAAAATCACTTTTTGAATTAGTCTCTCTTTGACAAGGAAAACTTTTTCAAGAACAATCGTTATTCTCTCTTTACGTTTAAAGCGTTTTACAATGAATTTTCAAGAGTAAACTATGTGCAAAGTTTAGATTGGACTAAAAGAAGAAGTAGTAATAGTGTTTACTCGTCGTGAAAGGATTTTTAAATCTTTTGGATTAGGCTAAATCGATTACGTTAAGGCTATCGTTTAGACCAGAAAATTGTATTCTCTCTCTCTCTTTCTCTCTCTCTCCGTCTCTCTCTCTCTTTCTCTCTCTCTCTCTGTCTCTCTCTTTCATTATTCTTTGGGTGTACAAATTCTATTAGTGATTGTAATAAAATAATGATAAGAATAATAATAATTACAAAAAATGAACATTATACAGATAAAAGTGACAAGAAAATTCAAATATACATAAAAAAAAAAAAAAAAAAAAAAAAAAAAAAAAAAATAAAGAAAAGAAAAAAGAAATCAAGTATAAAATCTCCAAAACAGAACGTTCATTAAAAAATTACGAAATTAATTCTAAATCTTTTTTCTTATACTTAAATAAATTTTTCTTTTTATGTAGTCAACCTTTTTCTGTTTGTTTGTTTTTTTTTCTTATCATCGACAACGAAGTGCGAAAATTCGTTCGAAGATCTGGAATAAAATGAGAACTTAGGATTGTTAAATATGTACATATGTATATATATATGTATGTATGTATATGTATGTATATATGTATGTATGTATGTATGTGCATTCTTACGAGTAGAGACGTACGAAAGCAGCATCTCATCTCGTTGCTGCTGATGCTGCTACTACTACTGCTACTGCTGCTGCTGCTACTACTGCTGCTGCTGCTGCTGCTGCTGCTGCTGCTGCTGCTGCTGCTGCTGCTGCTTGTTGGTGATGATGGTCGTAGTGGTGGTAATAGTAGTGGTAGTAGTGTTCGCGGATACGAATGGAGAGGAAGCACATCGATCCCGAAGAACGAAATGTTAGAACGGACCTTCCATACTGTCTGCTGCTAGTAGTAGACGATGCGGAAGCGGTTGGAAATTGAATAGTATGTTCCTATTTCGTGGAGAGTTGCAAAACCATTGTGCATAAAGTATTATCCTCACAGATATGATATATATGCATACATACATATATGTATATATATGTGTGTGTATGTATGTATATATATGTATATATATATATATTCTTTGACAAATGAAACAAAAGACGAATGACGTCCTGAAAATTATTCAATTATTATAAATAGTAATTTTATCGAAAGAGAATATGTTCGAACATTTAAAGATACGAACAATTTCACGATACATTTAAAATTTTGTTAATCAATCGTTCTTATTAGATATTCATGAAAGAATATTAAAAGATAAAAATATGATTGATATGTTACAGCATACAACAACCATGTCGATGACGAACACTCATGGTGGCGAATTGAGTCCAACTCGACAGCCGAGGTATGTAAATCAAAATTGATTGACGTCCATTTGTTTCTACGAATAGATGTAGAAATGTATAAGTAAGAAATATGAAAGATGTTTAATCTTAACGTAAGTTTAAAAAGGACGCGAAAATAATTGTATACGTGGGCTCTTTTATGATTGCATTTGCGGTGATTCGTTCGTAAAATATTTTTTATTATTTCATCTCTCTCTCTCTCTCTCTTTTTTTTTTTTTTTTTTTAATTATTGATAAGAAAGTTCGTTAATGACGTTTTATAGTTAAAATGTTAAGTTATTAAAGGGGACGTGATATGTTCGCCGACTCAAAGATAACTACCAAGCTTGTTTCGAAGAATGATGACACGAATGTACATCGTAAAACGATCAAGAAATCGACGAATTGTATTAACTTTGTACTTAATTTTGAAACGGAAGATTTATTTTTATTTGTTGAGTATTTATTTTTAAAGTTTTAATAAACATAGGATTGAATTTAATTCGTTACAATGTTATATAAGCGAGGATATTTCATTTCGTCGAAGTAATCTCATCTCTTCGTAAGGAAAAAATATTATCTCTCCAAGTTTGATATCAATATGAGGATCATTATTTTTTGACGAATTTGTTCTCCATTGTGAACAGTAAAAACTTTTTTATTATATTTCTTATGATCATCGTTATGGCGAATGTTATGATAGTTCAAATCGAATTTACGAATTTACTTCATCCAGTAGCATCTGTTTCTTTCGTTTGTTATGCACCTGAGTCACCCGTTATATTACCGTTTTAATCGTTTTAAGTTTGAGAAATTTAGAAAAGGTGTTTTGCATTTTTTTCGAAGACGAATAAGTAAGGAATATATTTTAAGAAAAAATTAAACTCCTTTAAATTTACGTTATAATAAATGAATACAATATATTTCGATTATATGACTCATTATGAATTGAAAAAAACTTGTCAGTACTTTTTTTATTACGATTTTTTGTTGAATACAATGTTAGAATTTCTTTGTCTAATTGTATTCTTCGATTCGTATTATTATTCGTATCATAGATAATTCGACGTTCTCGTTCTTAACAATATCTATTCTTGCTAATGAAGGAAAATGAGCAATTTAGAACAATAGACTGGTTCTGTTTCTATTAACTCTGTAGCATGATTTATACCATAGATCAAACTCAACGATTCACGAACAATATGTTACATTTTTTCGAAAATAACAAACAAAAGTTGAACGATTTTTTATTGAAATTATATCTTTAAAATGTATAAACGAAATCTTTATATTTACGTGTTAGGTATTAAAGAGAAATTTTATTATTAAATTTATAAATATATCTAGTTTAAATATTTATAAATTTAATAAGAAAAAGAGAAAGATATATATATATATGTATGTATATATTAAATTTTATTATCTAATTTATAATTAGATATTTTTTTTTAGATATACATAAATCTTTATTTTTGCAATTTATAATAATTAAATTTTCAAATCGATCCTTTTCCAGTCATGGAATAGAATAACGAATGAATTTCGATTACCTTGCAAAGCATTCATGGGCTTCCAAGAGTTGAAGTTTGTCGGTTGAGTAAACACTCTTCGAATTAAGATGCAACGAACAGTAAGGCGAGCAAGAAGGAAAGACGATGCTGATGCATATGAAATAGATATTCAGAATATGTAGACTCTATTCGCATGAATTTACGCATCGTTTTAAGTGCGCTTGTGTGTTCTCTTTAATCTAAGCTTATTCATCCATCAAAATGTGCAAATATTTGCTAATTTTGATTATTATTCTTTTCTTTTTATTTTTGTTTTACTTTTTCGTTAAAATACAACAAACATTATCGGACATTTTATATCGGACATTATGATTTTTGTTTTGTCATGATAAACACGAAATAAAGTGCTGCGTCAAATTTTGACTTCTTTTTTTTTATTTTTTAAATCATGAAAATATTACACTAATTGCTAGTAAAATATTACTCCGTAGATAATTTTCCAAATTATAAGGATTTTAATTATTTCAATTGGATTTCGTTTACGTTTCCTGTGCACTTGTCTGTTCTCTTCGATCTAAACTTATTCGATCATTAAAATGTACGAACGTAATTTTCTTATTATAGTTTCCATTTTCTTTTTTCCTTTGAATCATTTCTTCTTTTGTTTTATTGAGATATATTAAAAACGAGCGTACATTACATTAAAAGTAATTTTCATTTAATGCTAGTAACATAGGTATTATACTAAGCGGTCGTGTTCAATAATTTGTCAATTACAAGGATTTCAATTATTTTCATTGGACTTGGTCTGCTTCTTCTTCTCAATTTCAACGATTCTCCCGATTCTTAATGTCGATACCAGCAGTTCTCGAAACTTTGGTCTGCTTCTAACACTTTTGCTGAATCTTGAACAAATCCGACGTTAATACGAACTCTTTAGCTTTTGCAGATCCTACAGCGGCATTACGTTATAAGCCTTGAGATAAGGAAAGTAAGTAAAATTAGCAAGAAGCTTGTTAAGAAGCTTAAGGTTATAACTACGAAAAGTAGAAAAGGGGTCAAATTGATGAAAAAAAGTAGAGAAAAAAGAAGAAAAAATAAATAAATAATTCTTTGCATTCGTTCGCGAAAAAGAATTCGTAAATATGTATTTGATTTACTGTTAGATGGGTTACATGTTGTTTGATGAAACGTTATCATCATTTTTAGAGGATCATAGAAGCTAAAAGAAAAGACAACCAAGTAAAACCTCGTTCATGTTAATTTTTTTTTACACATGCACATTATAAAACTACAGATCTTAGTTTATTAAACTATATAATGTCAAGCTTAAATTATAAGCTTAAAGAATCTTGAAAAGAAATAATACCTTTTTAGAATCGTTTTGAAATTTTTGCTCCATCCAATATAAAAAATTTGTATATATATATATATATATATATATATATATATCTAATATACGTAATTATATATCAGTAAATGATAACTATATTTTTTCATTCGTACAACTGATTTATTTATGTAATAGCATACTAATGGAATGGAAAGGATGAACCATTTGTAAAGAGGAGATCTTTTCTTCTGTTGCAGACAGAGTAGAATTCATAGCGTCGGATTACCAACACGAGCATCTCTACTTCCGGAGCCACCACCCAACGAAAATAATGTGCCACCACCTATTCCACGTCGCCATTCAGCCACACCGACGGTAAATATATTTCTTTGAAGGATATCGAAAAATGGAAGAATATTTTTAAATTTCGATTGAAAATAAGTCAAACGTGAGACTTAATCATTTTATATATATATATTTTTTCGATAAAAATGATCTTTACGAGATCATTATTATTACATATATAATTACAAGCATACACATATTATACTCTTCAATATACAACCAACAAGTATACGATTGAACTGTCATTTATTTTAAGATTATCCTTTTTTTACGTTCGGTTTTTTTTTTTAATGTTAACGAAACATGTTTATTATTTATGTAATATAGGTAGCACCACCACCAATACCATTACGTCCACCAGCAATACCAAAAAGATCCAAAAATGAGAAACCTATCCCAATTAAAAAAAATAATAGTAACAGGCAACAAGAGGATTCATCAACGAATCAACGTATGAATAATGATTCAACATCCTCGTCATCTTTATCATCGTCACCAACAACGGCTTGTCATCTTACCACTTCTACTTGGAATCAGACTGTGTCGATCGATGAGAAATTGATAGACCTTGGACCATTTAGAACCCATAGACAACCGTCCACCGAGGATTTCTCTTTGGCTTTTGAATCGAAGGACGTGGTCAGCACCAACGAGAACGGCTTCATTGCGAACTTCGGCAAAGTCAATTTCCCGGATGAGGAAAAGCTCGAGAATCGAAAATCGAGCCTTGATGAACTTCGAAAGGCTTCGCGAGATCTTGAGAAGAACCTTCACGAAAGGACTCTCAAGAATAACGAAACTAAGTTCGATGATATATTAGGAGGTAGAGGAGAGAATAGACAACGACAAAATATCGCTTCTCAAAATGCCAGGTACGTGCCATACGTGCGAGCGTTATTATATCTATTTAAAAATCGTTTCTTAGAAGGATTAAAAAATTTATATATATATATATATATATATATATATATATATATATATATATTATATACATATATTTTGTTTCAAATATAATTTTCATAATCGAAAGTTTAAATTATCCTCTTAAAATTGTTGAAGTTAATTCTAATTATATTACAAATTATTTCGATATTTTCTAAAGAAATTAAATTAGTTCATTAAATGAGACTTGAAAGTTATTACGAAATTAACGTTATAAGATGAATCTAGTCAAGTTCGTCAAGTTGATAATACTCGTGAAGTTTGAAAATTTTTTGAATAGAACTATCTCAATTTTTTAAACGTACAAGTGATGACTTATCTCAACAACGTCGAGTTCACTCGATTCAACAGTAAATACGCTTTTCATGGAAGATACTACGTTCGAATTTGACCTAAATGATTCAGACGGTTGCACGTAGAAGAGGTTCGTCAAACCAAGCGTAAATTCGAAGCTTCATATTAGTAAAGTATTTGATTATCTTGTCATACGAGTGGAACTCAACGTTAACAGTTTTAATCACCAATTAGTCTGCTTATACAACTTATCTCGTTTCAGCTCGACCAGCTATATTTACTTAATGATAGGAAATTGTTTTTTAATCCTTTAATTAGATATCATGCGTTACTATAATAGCTTCCTTCGATTCGATATATTCTTTTTTTTTTTTTAACAAAGAACCAATATGTTGATTCACTTTTCTCTATAAAAAAAAAAAAAGAATTAACGCTATGCAGTAATTTTGTAATAAAAACTTTTTAATATATCATACGTTTATTAAATAACGTTATAGATTATTTTGTATTGCAAACTTTTAGCACTTTATATCGTAATAAATAACCATAGATTATTTTTCTTTTCTTTTTTAGATTAAAAATATTGACATCTCTTGTTGATCATATTCGATATTATAACTTAAACCAATATTAATTTATATCAATCCATGATATATCAATTCATGATTATATCAATTCAGATCTGTGCTAAATACATATTTTGAAAGCAATATAACGCGTTTATATGCATTTCGCGGAAGAGTAATTCGTACAAACGATATAGCTATACGGTCAGTTAGTTTCATCATAGTTGAAGGGTGAAAATATACCATGAGAATATATATATATATATATATATATATATATATATATATATATATAAAATTCTTTTATATCAGTTTAAAACCATTGAACATTTCTCACTCAGACAACACCCAGGAGGAAAGTTCAGAAAAGACGAGAAAAGCATTGAGGGTAGTGTTGAGGAGGAAGCATTGGAGGAAATATCCGAAGAAGAAATGTCTGAGTCTCCTAGAGACACTTTTCAGGAGGAACGAAAGTTCGTCGGACTGGTTAGATCGTATAGAGAAGAAGAGAAAAGATCTAAGTTTGAGGAACTTCAAGCAGCTTCGAAGAATCTCGAACGACGTCTTCAGAGTAAAAACGAAGAGGATGATCAGCGTCGTTATAGGGACATGGAGAGACGTTTGAACAAATCAATATCTAGGTAAAATTTTGTTATTTTGTTTTTCTTTTTTATTTAAACAAACACGTGAGTTTTTTCAATATCAAAAATGAAATGGTCCAATAGATACGAAGATCTTCCAAGGGTACCACAAGAATTAGAAAGACGAATATTGTCCGATCAAAGATCCATCATCGATCAATCGACACGTGTGAAATATGAGACCGATATGGAAAAGGCTAGGAACATGTTGCAACATAATTCGAAAAAGGAAAGATCTGGTATCGAGAAATTAGAAAAATTACCTAAGGCTACGCAAACGAATCTACCTCCGCCACTTAGTAGTACGATTTGTCAAAGTTACGTGCCAAAACCAATCAGTGTCAGACAGGATAGCAACGTTTCATCCGATAGTTTTAGTCAAACCAGTTCACCCAGTTACACCAACAAAACTATGGAAGCACCCTTGCTTCCACATAAATATGGAAAATTGCCAGGTAATGTATCTCAAGTGAACATTATACGATTATAACATAACAGACGTATCGATCAATTTTTTAATGATAACAATTAATTTGTTTATATATTTGTTTTTATAATTAGTGATATATTAGAACTATTTTATAGATAGAGCTTTGGTCCATGAACCAGAAAATTCATCGGGTAGGCCAATAACAAAATCAACAAGCACACCAGCGAGTTTACAAACGATCGTTAGAACTCATGGTAGCAACAGTACATCTTTGCATCATAAAGTAAGTTTGAAAAAAATCTAATTTAAAAAAACTTATCATAAGAATCAAGAAAAGGATCAAGTTTTCACGTTTCAGTGAAAATTCACTGCAGGAGGGAGATGTAATCCTTTTCTACGGGAGGAAATGATCTTTATATCTTTATGAGTTATTATCTCATTTTAAATCGTATCTTTTTTCTTTCGAAATTTCAATTACAAATTTACGTTTTATTATTATTTAATGTAGATGAAAATTATGGAGAAATTAATTTTTACGATGATTGCAAATTTTACAACGATTGGAACTAATATATTTATTGCATGTTATACATCTTATTCATTGCGTTTATTATATTTTTGAGAGGAAATAAATTAATTAATAGATTTACAAAAATTACAAATTATCATGAGATGTAGTTATATCTTCTCATGAGAACAAAGCAAACGTTCGTGACATTTAACACTCATTTGTCTCCTTTCTATCTCTCACTGTCTCATTCTATTTAGAATTTTGAATAAAAGCTTGGCATTGTGATTCGCGTGGACACTTGTGTGGCTTAGTTAATGCTCATCGTTAAATACTTGATACCATTGTGAGCTATTCAACATATTATCACGAACAGAAGCTTGAAATATTTGAACGCAACACTGTTAATCGTCGATGTTACAACGATGTCCGTCTCGTTAATGCAACCGCAATCGTTGTTAACGTTGCTTAAACAGTTTGAATTATAGTATCGAGTATCACGCGTGAGATTTGCATTATAGTGATATATTACAGACATTTATCACGTTTACTTATGTCTTTCTTTTTATTCTATTTTTTGTTTTAGATAATCAAGGATATGGCTAATCGTCATTATGTAACAAGAGGAAGATTCAAATACGTGCAATTATTGGCTAACATTGTTGCTCTTTTAGCTATTGTTGCTGGATTGAATGCGTATTATAAAAGTAAGCTTAATAATCTCAAACATAGAAAAGAAAATATCATATAAATTTATGACATTTTATGACATTTAATGACATTTAATACTTTGTTATATATATATATATATGTATATATATATGTATATGTATA
>NC_057686.1:16367869-16375369 GCF_014466175.1 Vespula pensylvanica
GTTATCTATACATATGTATGTATATATGTATGTATGTATGTAAACATGTCGATCGTGTAGGATCGAATAAATCCCTACTAGTGTACTACTCTTTATTTTTTTTTTTTAATATTATTTTATTTTCTTTTTGTTTTTTGTTTTTATTACTTTCTTTTTGTTACTTTTTTTCTTTCTTTCTTTATTGTTTGATTTTTATCTCTTCCGTTTATTTGATTCGAACATGAATGATCAAACGAACCAACGAACAATTATTTGCTCTTTGTAAACTTTGTCATTGATAAACTACAAGAGAATTTCTCATTGGGATTTTATATTTTACAGATACCTTACAACTTCACGATCTTTCCAAATTACATGGGAAATTTCGGCCAACGAGACGCTCAGCAAGAATTGCAATTATACAAATCTGTCGTAGACGTTAGATGTTACGAATTGGCAGCTCTATTTTTATGCAGCATCTTTGTACCGAAATGTGGATCTCGTGGTCACTTGGTTCGACCTTGTCGTAGTCTCTGTTCCGGTAAGTTTATTTTTGTTTTATTTATGTTTTTTTTTCTCACATTGATGTTAAATCGAATGTAGAATTTCAAAAGAAAAAAAAAAAAAAAAAAAAAAAACGTTTGGAATTATTTTGATCGATTGATTTATTTTTTTGTTCATACTTGTATACAAATTAAATGAATCCGATTTAAAAAATATTAAAAAATAAATTTCATTGGAATAATTTTTTGAATTATTTTTCACATGAAATTCGTATATGATATTTTTGAAAGATATATTGCAAGATTGATATCGATGGATTTTTTTTTTATAAGTAAACAAATAAATTATCTCCCATGTATGTTTGTTTGTTTTTTCTTCATACGAATTGAATAAATCAATTTCAAAACGAAAAAGCAAATAAATTTAATTCAAATAATTTTTAATTACTTTTCATATGTCCATGTGAAATTAATATATGAATGAAAAATAATACAAATGATTTATTTAGATCGATGAACTTTTCTAAACGAATAAATTATTCCCTACGTATTTATTTTGTTTTCTTTTAATTTACAGAAACTAAAAGGCGGTGTGGTTTCTTTCTCGAAGTTTTTAGCTTGTCACTTCCCGATTATCTCGAATGTGATCTATTTCCGGAAAACGATAATCCAGATGTATGCGTGGGCCATTTTGAGGTGATAGAAACAAACGCGAGAGCTATGAAACCGGGTAAGTGTTACGACAAATCTAATAAGCTTGATCGAAGATCGAAAGAGGACAATCGTTTCGATCAAACGATCAAAATTGTACAATTTTTCTTTATCGGTCATTAAATCTTTGCTCTTATAATATTTTGATTTTCCATTCTTTCGAAAAATTTTGTGCGAAAATATTTAAACCTTACGCTCTCTCGATAAGATTAATTTGGAGAAAGAGTAAAGAATCCTCGATTAAGAGTTGGATAAGCGGAGGATTAAAATAATCTTGACGGAGCAGTCAGTCGGCATACGAGATTATAACAGCTCCGAGTTTAAGGGCTTTAATAAAATGGAGGAGTATCATCCCTGGCAATTAGATTTCCCTAGGAGAGAATTTTACGATGACAATGGCGTGAAAATTGAGTTTTTCAAAATAAATACAAACATCCTTAAAATCTTTGACAATCAAATTTGATTATTTACAAAAGGAAGTTTAACGATCCGTGAAAATTACATAGCATGAATCTATGAAAATTACAAATTGTTATACATTTTTGCAATGTTAACAATCATATAAATCTGATGAATGAAACGTGATTACATTCACATTTATTTTTCAACTTAACAATTGTTAAACGTGTCTGTGGTAATCTCAAAAATGACAAAATCTGTATACATTTGTATCGTTAAAAATCCTATGAATGTAATCACTCGTATTAAAGATTATTGTTAGAACGAATAATATTCGATTTGTTGAATCAATTGAAAGTAATCGAAAGTTCATATATCTTTTTGAATTAACGTATCTATATTTCTCTATAAAAAGATAACGTATAGAATTCGTACGCATACTTAACGTAGTTAATGCAACAGGTGTGCCGAACGAGATCAATAACGCTTATACAACGTTTTCATCTTAAAACCACGGCTTGTAACTGTTTAATGAATTCTACTTGGTAACGCTTTCGCAGGGACCAAAATTGCTTCGCTGTAGCGTGTACTTGCTCACCACAAACAAAACCGATACCAACTGAGATTACACTTTCCTTAATATAAATGGACAACGGTAACGTTTCGTAATTACTTTCTAGAGAACCTCTGAGCTTCTAAAGAGAATTTACATTGAAATATATTTTGCATCCAATATACATTAATTTTACTTAAAAAAATAAATAGATATATATATATTTTTTTTTACATACATTTTACATGATCTATAGATATATGTATGTGTATATATACAAATTTATACAAATTTAAATACATTATTATAGACATTATTATGTACACTTACGCGTAAAACAATATTCTTGTTAAAATCTATATATTTAAATCACAGTATATACATATATATATATATATGGAATTTATTTGTTTATATAAATTAACAATACATGAAGTAGCAGATAATAAAAAGTACCTATTCGAAAATCGTTTAAAAATACGCTGGCCTCACTCTATTACGGGAGAAAATAGGTAGAAAATATGAAACGGTGAAGAACGTTCGAGTAGTGCTGCACGAGTTGCAATTGCTAAAGCAAACATTGCCGGGATTGAGAGGGTAGGTATTGATCGAGAATAGCAGGATGGTCTTTCGCGTCGAATAATCGGCCGATCGGTGTTCTAGATCGACTCGCAACGATAAATCGAGTCATTTGCGTCTACGCTTAATTAAGGCTTTAAAGTGTGCCAGGACTATCGAAGGTTTGCCTATCAGAGAGTTTCAGTAATTTCAATGTCTACTCTCTCTCTCTCTCTCTCTCTCTCTTTCTCTCTCTCTCTCTCTCTCTCTCTCTCTCTCTCTCTTCCTTTCCCTCTTTGCAATTAATCCTTACCTTCTCTTTCTTCGCTTATCTCCTTTTCACCCTCGTTTGATCAACATTTTCTCTCTCTCTCTCTCTCTCTCTCTCTCTCTCTCTCTCTCTCTCTCTCTCTCTCTCTCTCTCTCTTTCTTTTATTAATTCTCAACGTAATCTAGATCCTTCTATTTTTTACTTTTTACTTTTTACTTTTTTTTTTAAGAGCATGAAAACGACGACGGCTTTTCGGGAAGAAAAAAAAATCAAAAAAAAAAAAAAAAAAGAAAGAAAAAGAAAAAAGAAAAACAATAATTATAAGCGACTTCATTAAAAATTTATCTTTGTAAGAAAAAAATATCTACGTAGAGGATATTTCCAGTAAGCTTCTCATAGCTGTGTTTACAAAAATATATGCACGTATACATACATACATACATACATACATACATATATATATATATATATATATATATATATATATATATATACATAGATAAGTATATGCACGATAGCTTTTGCAAACACATGTTGTTTCCTTGCACACAAATATATAGAGAAATACATTGCCGTTAGACTATAGCTAGTATAGCATGAGAAGGTAGATTTTAAATTCATATTAAACTATCGCACAGTGGATTATATTCGCTAGGCAACGTTACCGCAGTTAGAAGTGGTGGTTTTGCTGTGTTTCCACTCTTCCTCCTACCCCCCTTTCGTGAATATGCAAATCGACTCACGGCGACATTTCAACTAATTACATCGTTATGATTTGCGAAACATAAGTCTATTTGATATCATTTTACTAATTTTTTTTTGTTCGCTGTTTTTTCAGGATATTTTTTTTTTTCTTTTTTTTTATATATTATCAAATAAAGTGAAACGAAATGAAATATAATAAAGAAGAAAAATAGGGGGAGAGAGAGAGAGAGAGAGAGAGAGAGAGAGAGAGAGAGAGAGAAGTGAATCAAACAAAATTGTTAAAAGAATTTCAAAGATTATTGGAATGTTTTGTGTGAATGTTGTCGAGATTAAAATCAATAAATACTATTCTACATACATATACTCTCTCTCTTTTTTCTTTTAATATTTTTCAAAATGATACTCATCGTATTTTTTTTTTCTTTTTTTTTTTTTACAAAGCATAGAAAATCTATGCTTTAAAGAATTATTGAGTGTCTGCTTTTTTTTTCTTGTTGTTGTTTTTATTTTTATATTGGTTCGTTTTTTGTTTGCTTTTTTCTGTTTTCCCTTTTTTTCCCTTTTTTTTTTTAGAATTGCACTTGTGTGTTTACAGTATGCACCAGTGGTTTCCAATGCGACAACAACCGATGTATCCCGGTTGATTGGCTCTGCGACGGTCATTTAGATTGCGCCGATCACAGCGACGAGATCGGATGTGGCGAGTGTGGCTCGATCTTTCTGCCAAAGTTTAATAATAGCAACAAAGGAGATAAAAGGAAATTTACTTTGTCGAAGAGTACTCAAACAAAGGCTACTTTACATTGCGGCGAAAGGAGATGCATGTCAGCTAGTCATATTTGCGACGGAGTTATGGATTGTCCTTGGGGACAGGACGAACGTTATTGTCGTAAGACCATTTTGAAGATCTCTTGTTTATTTATTTATTTTTATTTTTTCGTATTTTTCATCTTAAAATTTAAGATGAAATAAAGAAGATTTCGAACATCTACGTACATTATTTCAAAAATTAACATTCAAATACCATAGGGGTTTTTTTTTTTTCTATGTAAATATTTCTTGTTGTTCAGTGAAACTGAGCCAAAAAAATGGTGACATCGGTAAAGGACTTCTCGAAGTTTACCACGCAGAAATGGGCAAATTTATGCCAGCTTGTATACCACCAAAGGCGCACGTCACCGCCCAAGCTATTTGTTCCCTTCTAGGCTACACGTAAGACTTATCGACCTTCCATCCTCTCTATATCAACGTTTTTCCACACCTTCTCGCTCCTCTCTCGTTTTATTATAAGAAATATTTTTACATTACTATACGTCGTGGAAGAAACGACGCAGTTGAATTATTTACTTGTTTATTTTTTCTTTCTTTCTTCTTCTCTTCTTTTTTATTTTTTTATTTTTTTATCATGTAAACTAGATGAATTAGGCTTTAACTTACTTGTTAATTATCAATTTTTATTATATAAATGATATTTTTATAAATATGATTTATTATATTACACTAACTTTTACTATACTTCATGAAAATAATGTTTATTTACTTTTTTCTTTTCTTATCGTTGAAAACGTATTGATTAGACTTTAACGAATTAGCCAAAGCTAGAATTTTATTAAGTAATACTTTTATAATTATAGTTTGTCTTTTTACATTTTTACTTACAATCCATTGTATATATCAGTATTTGATATTTTTTAGTGTCGCACTTTCATCGACTTTTTCTACCAAAGATGGTAACCTAACAACGATTCAAGCCTTCAATGAATCGAACCAGTATCGGAGATTAACACCAAAACGAAGTTTATTGAAAAAATTTCAAGCGTGCGTAAAGGAGGATGGGGATTATCCGACAGTAAAACTCACTTGTTCCGAATACGGTGAATTTCCAAATATTTATTGTAACATTTTATTTCAATGAGAATTTGATCGGATATATGTGTAAAATAATGGTTTGCCTTGTAAAAATTCTGTTTTTAGCATGTGGCAGGAGATATCCGCTTTATGGTAATTCAAACGTTAAAACCAGAATCGTTGGTGGCGTAGAATCCTCCCCAGGTGATTGGCCCTTTTTAGCAGCACTTTTGGGTGGACCCGAACAAATTTTTTACTGTGCTGGCGTACTCATTTCCGATCAATGGGTTTTAACGGCATCGCATTGCGTTGGAAAGTAAGAGACTCCTTTTCTAATAAAATTGTTATATCTCATCCGACGAATTGACTTGTAATTAAAAATTTGTGAAAAAAGAAAAAATATTTACAGTCTCTCGGATGTATCTGGTTGGACTATTCAATTAGGTATTACCAGAAGACACAGTCACACTTATCTTGGTCAAAAATTAAAGATCAAGAGAGTTATTCGTCATCCTGATTACAGTTTAGGTGTCGTTCATGATAACGACGTTGCCTTGTGTCAGGTATATCTCGAATCGTCGTTTATTAAATTTACATTTTTGTATTATTATTGAATGTTTAAAAATTAAAATGATCAAAACGATATTTTTGTCTATTATCAGCTCGAAAAACGTGTTCAATTTCATGAACATTTGAGACCAGTATGTCTACCAAACGCTACAACCAATCTTGCTCCTGCGACACTGTGCACAGTAATTGGTTGGGGTAAGAAGAACGACACACAGGGTAAGTATTCTAACAAATCAACTTGCACCGTTCTAGAAAAAGTAAATCGATTGAGAGCAGGCTTTAAAAATGCAAAGTGTTTCTCGTGGCGAATAATCGAGTAAATAAGATTGAATGCTTCGGTAAATATACAAATTGAATCGAATCGATATACATCTTTCGTTATATATCTGTATAAAGCGATGTTAAAAAAAAAAAAAAAAATTTCTATTTCTGGATCAACTTCGGAATGATAAGACGATTAATTATAGAAGCTGAATACGAACCGGCTGTAAATGAGGTACAAGTTCCTGTTTTAAACAGAGATGTTTGTAATATGTGGTTGGCTTACAAGGAATTGAATGTAACAGACGGTATGATATGCGCTGGTTATCCAAATGGTGGGAAGGATGCTTGTCAGGTAAATTTAAAAAAAGACAAACACAAAACATAAACAAAGATAAATAAAAAAAATGAATTCTTTTTTTCTTTTTTTGTTTCTTTCTTTTTCTTCTTTTCGCATAAGCCATCGATTATTTCAAACAAGCGCTTTTTATTGTGCTATTTATTACATGTGTTACAATCTAAAGAGTATATTTTATATGCGATTGAAATATAATTAAAACAGTAAAACAGTGTATATTTGATTGAAGGGCGATTCTGGAGGGCCTCTGTTATGTCAAGACAAAGATGACAAAGAGAAATGGTTCGTGGGTGGCATTGTAAGTTGGGGTATAGATTGTGCCCGGCCAAAATTACCCGGTGTTTACGCCTATGTACCGAAATACGTCCCATGGATTCGTAATGAAATGGCCAAGTATTCTGAAAAGGACGAGTCATAATGAAAGCGTTTCTTTCAAACATAATTGTAGTATTATTCAAAGGGAAGAATTCCCTTTGAAGAATATATCTTACAATTGATTCTTAAAACAACAGAAAAAAAAAAAACAATTGGCGAAAGATGAGATATATATCTTGGAGTAGAAAAATGACAATGAGACAATAATCGTGAAAATATAATATATATAACGAGATTAAATTCTAGACAAATATTTTCTGCAAATTTTAACGACATTCTAATTAATACATGCTCGTTAATTAATTTTAACGTTAATTAATTCTGGATAAAATTACGGGACGTCGTTTTTTTTTTTTTTTTATTAAAAGTACGCCTAAAAAGATTTTCAGAAATCCAAAGTGAATATATT
>NC_057686.1:16377869-16418683 GCF_014466175.1 Vespula pensylvanica
ATATTTTTCATTCGATACTAATTTGAATGAAATAATTTGCTGACAATAATAGAAAACATTTGACAATAATGATCTTCCTTAGTATCCAGACAACACTTAGTGTTAACATAAGAAATGAATATAATAATAATAACCGACAATACTGTGTGAACAGACAATAAATACAATTAGGGATGTTCTCTTATGGACAATAAATTATTAATTAAGATTAATATATAATGTTAAATATAAGATTTGCATGTGATCAGCAAGTAGTCATTGTCATTACTGCTATAATAGGTATATTCGTTAAAACTATTAATATAAAAGCATTCTTTAAGTGCATCAGATAAACGTAATGTCTGTTATTGAATAAGCTTTAGCTTGTTATTAAATATAAGGAAAAAAATTCTTTTTCTAATGTCACGTTAATTAAAAGAAATATTTTTCCATACTTTTGTGTGGATTAAGTTATATTTTTAAATTTTATTTGCTTTAGAGTTATCATACATAGAATTTATTTTAAAAAATTTTGTATTAACAGTTGTTCATTAATATTAGTAAATATTTAATTTCGATTAGATGCGGTATTACTTTTGCATATAGGCTGATAATTGAATATGGTAGACTATATATTTAAAAAATAATAATAAGATATTGGATAATTTATAAAGATATGCTTAATCGAATATAATATAAAATGATAATAATTATATTACAATATTACGGTAAATGTTACTGCAAACATGTATTATATCATAAAAAAAAATGTAAATTATTTATATAAAAAAATTTTATTTCTTTTATATTTCCAAATTGGAATAGACGAGACATGCAATTATAAAATTTTTGTTAATCTTTTTATAATTAGACTCGATATATTTTTTTACATAATGCCTTGAAAGAAAAAAGATGATTCTAGTGACATTAAAAAAAAAAAAAAAGAAAAAAAAAAGAAAAAGACATTAATTAATATAGTGCCGTGAATAGAAATTGTCAAAGATACTGAAAAATTTTTAAGTGAACATCATTATAACCAAGGCAAATTACTAAAAGAAACTTTATCGCATATTTAATTAAACAATAATATATTTTTGCAAAAGGGATAGGTCAAATAATATTCAAATTAACAATATTATTCCTTATAATCCACTTTATATTATTGAAATGATTTTGAGAAAACAATTTTTCTACTCCAAAAATACAGAAGTCAATGCCTGTAGTCAATATACTATTTAAAAAAGCTACAGCTGTGAATAAGTAAATTCTAATAGTAGTAAATATAATATTAACAGATATAGCTTATATAAGTTGGATAAATAAATTTTGGACTCAACATTACACTTAACTAATAAATGTAGAGTATTTTTCTCTACTTTTTTTTTTTTTTTTTTTTTTTTTTTTTTAATATCTTTAGAAAGTATTAAAAGATTATATATATATATTTATATATATATATATATATATGATCTTGCTAATTGTCATATAATATGCGCATCCTTGTTATTGTATTAGAAGATAATAATTGTAAATATGTATAAGAGTTTATATAAGTGTTATAAAGAATTACTTTAAAGAATGTGAAAAAATGGCGCGCACAAAAGTACAGGTATTTCTATAAGAAGAAGTTCTTCTCAAAGAATACAATTAAAAATGCGTAACTACTCCTGTGAAGTCAATGTTAAATAGAATTATATACATACATACATACATACATACAT
The DNA here is from genome assembly GCF_014466175.1 of Vespula pensylvanica. NCBI lineage: Eukaryota > Metazoa > Arthropoda > Insecta > Hymenoptera > Vespidae > Vespula > Vespula pensylvanica. The sequence continues at coordinate 16,379,570 of NC_057686.1, forward strand.
ACATACATATATGCATACATACATACATACATACATACATACATATATATATATATATATTATATATACATATATATATATATATTTAATTGTATCTTAATTATAGATTAAAACATATAAATAAGATATAATCTATATACCTATATTTTACCTTTAGAAATGTTCTCAGATAAAAGCTGATGTCTTTATAGAATCCACTTTTACAAAAAGGTTTAATCATATCTTTCTTTTTTTTTTTTGGAATGCTTTTAATGCTTCCAAAACTTATACTACATTTTTCAAAAAAAAAACAATTCTTATATTCCTTTCTTGTTAGATTATTGGTGGATAAATACTTGTATTTGTGTAAAACTATACAGAGCCATTGAAGTATATATTTACCTAAGAAAAATTCTGCGGTATTACTATAAATGCATATAACATTATTGCAGAGCTTTGACTGTACTGAACTCTAGTAAATTATTAATATTTCATTATAATTATAAAAAAATGATCTAATTTAACAACGAATCATTTTAGTTTTTAAGAACATACTTGGAAAGAATTATATGCAAAATTAAATAATATTTGATTTTGAAATATTTAAGTAAATATATGTTTAACTTTATTTCTGTATAAAAGATATTTCACAAGTTAATAATATGTACTTGATAATAATCAATGTTAAGTATCTATATAATATAATAGTTTAATATGGCATTAAGAAGGATAATTTTATAAAATTGAATCTTGATAAAATTTTATAAAATTATCCTTTGATCTTTGCACTGGAAAGAAAAAAAAAAAAAAAAAAAGAAGAAGAAAAAAAAGAAAAAAAAGAAATTCTATCCTCAATTCGACAAATGATATTATAATGATATAAGTTAATGTTGAAAGTAAGATGAAAACTTCGCTTTCTTAGAATAGTTTTTAAGAAACGTAGCTCGGATATTGTGAATGTGATTGCTTTTGTGCTTTGCACAAGTCTTAACTGTACAATTAGTGGTCGATATAAAAAAAAAAACAGCATATTAAATATATACATAATGACATAATGCTACAAAGTAGAACTATAATATTACCGATCGGAATATTATCTGTATTGATAGAATACGTAACAGTGATGAAAAAATAATGTTTGAATGTTGAATATATAACTCTAATTATAATGTAGATAGGTACATATATACATACATGCATACATCCATACATGTACACATCCATACATGTACACATACATACATACATACATACATAGATACAACATACACATTCACATGTATGTGTTGCTGTGATTGATACATAGTCTTACAATTAGATAATGTTGTATCGTTAGATCGTCATTTAATATTAAATGAAGTACGAGCAGTCGCAGATGTCAATCGTCTTTAATGAATGTTATATATGTAATAAGTCGTTGTATTCAACGATAGCAAACACTCAAACATTTATTTTTATTTTTTTTTTTTTACATCACCAATAGATTTTTTTAGTAATTTTGTTACTATCCCATTCATTCGTTCTATTAATAATGCTACTGTTGTTCATTTATTTATTAACTTTACATATCATTAAAAAAAAAAAAAAAACTTATTTTTGATTGATTTTTGTCGATGAATATAGAGTTATTCAGTCGTGGTAATTATCATTACTCATTTTCTTTAATGCTCTTGTTTAAACAATACAGAAAAAAAAGAAAAACAAGATCTGAAAACAATGATGTATCTACGCTTTATACGTGGTTTATCTCTGCTGGCAGAAAAATTTCTTTCACGAGTTTGTAAAGTAATTAAACTCGAAGTTGACTTCGCGGTAATTACCGTAGTATTCAACGCTTGCACTGCCTTCTCCCTTTTCATTAGTGTAATGTCACAGGAAAAAAAGATAAAGAAAAATACGTAAAAAAAAAGAAAAAAAAAAAGAAATTATAATTATAACAATAAATAAAAAAGCGACTGTATCTGATCCTTTAGTAAAAAAAAAAAAGAAAGAAAAAAAGAAAGGAAAAAGCCACGAACTGCTGTTGCATATTTATACGCATGTTGCTCTTATAATCTACTAAACAAAAAAAAAAAAAAGAAGAAACAAAAAGAGAAAGAAAATAAATGAATAAACAAAGATCTAACGGAAATAGTCTAAAAAATGCAAACACATAAAACATAAAAGAGAATGATCTCGCTCTTGCTGGTCGAGAGTCGTAGGTATTATTAAAAAAAAAAAAAAAAAAAAAAAAAACAGATACGTAGGTATATATAGTGGCATACATATGTATTTACAGAAAATGTCTTAGTTGATTTACACACACACACACACACATACGTATATATATATGTGCATATATATATATAATGGTATTGCAAGCGAAACATATAATACGAGAAATGCGTTTAAAAACAGATCTCAATATGAATGATTATGCGCTTATGAATTAGTATTCTAAGTTAGAAAACAGGATAATTCATTTTTTAATTTGGAAATTATGTTTCATAGGTTTTGCAAAATTTTAAGTTATATGATTTTATGACAATGCGTTGTCTAATATTTTTTATTAATAATATTCATTACATAAATGAACATCGTTGTATTGCTTATATGTAGATATATGTATATATGTATATCTATATACATATATCCTAGTTCGTAGATCCATTTTTGCAGATTATCTTTTATTAAAAATACATCGTATATTTACCATTTTGTTTAACCACGTGAATCTGTACAATATAAAAATTGTATTGTTCTGATAAATAACGAATAAACGTTTCAGAAACATATCCGTACATATCAACAACTACGGATTTATTTTGATCGATGTGTAATTTTTTTTTTCTTTTTTCTTTTTTTTTTTTTTTTTTTTTTTTTATACAAGTACGACCTCGATATAAACAATACAATATTTGTATGAAAACCTGTGAAATGTAGACAATCTGCAAAAATAAATGAAGTTAAAGGAAAGAGAGAGATAGAGTGAGAAAGAGGGAAAGAGGGAAAGAGGGAAAGAGGGAAAGAGAAAGAGAGTTTATTACGAAAGCGCATTGTGAGTTCATAAACGCAACTCAAATTGGTACAAAAAATACTATATCGAAAAGTATATGGAAATTATATATATACACACACTCTCATACATTAACAGTGTACTGTAAGATTATATTATATGTAGGAAAAAAAAAGAATATATATATATATATATATAATGAATATTGATATATGATATATTTATGGAAAATACGTGTTGACAAATAAATTATGTACTAATGGAACAATAACTTTATTAAAATTTTCCCTTTAAGAAATAATTTTGTTGCTTTTTCGTTCAATAAAAAAAAAATGATAATTAATATTTTATTTGACGTCATAAAAGTCGCGGGAAATTTGGAACGTTCATATTTTGTTTTTATAACATATTCTGTTCTTAATATGAATTTAATTCGTTAATGATAATTGATACAAAATACAATATAATTTGATTAGATTTTAATAATAATTTCGTATATATTATTATTATATCTAATATTCAATATGGTTACTTCAATACAGTTTTTATTCTTTTGTAGGTTTATTAGTTCCTGCTTTCGACGCGTTGGCGCTGGCAGCGTTGATCATTCGATACATAAATTGTAGTCGAATTATTCCGTAAATTATTTTCGATTTGTTCTGTATTATTTCCTGGTAATTAGTTAGCAAAATGTCTTTGACAAGGTAAATTTATAATATTAAATAATAATGTATTTGTATTAATCATATAAGTTTTAGAAGAATAGATAATTGCAATTATTTATGTGATCATGACGCTTAACCTTATCAAAATTTATACTGACGATAGTTTTAGAGAGATTAATTTTAGAAAGCGTTTATTTAAGCGTAATAAATTAATATATTTTTATTCAGTTTATTGCCAACACCCAGTCAAGTTGTTTGGGATAGAGAAGATGAAGCTCGTGAACAAAAATTACGCCAAAGACCAGTCTCTGCTTTGGTTAAGGCTGTTATTACAGCACCACCTTATGGACAACGAAAAGGATGGGTTCCACGCAATGCAGAGGTTGAATTAACGTTAATTTTTCTATAACAAAACATAGTCTTTATATCGTTTATATTATATAAACTTCTTACATAATTTCTATAGGATTTTGGAGATGGAGGTTCCTTTCCAGAAATTCACGTTGCTCAATATCCGTTGGGAATGGGAATGAAAGGCAAAGAAACGACTAGTAATGCACTTGCAGTTCAATTAGATGCGCAAGGAAAAGTTAAATATGATGTTATAGCTAGACAGGGTCATTCTAAAGATAAAATAGTCTATAGTAAACTCAGTGATTTATTACCATCTGAAATAACAAGCGAGGAAGATCCTACCTTACAACGTCCAGCTGACGATGAAATTGATGAGATTACAGAAAAAACTAAAAAAGCTTTAGAAAAGATTACTAGGTCAAAAATCGCTGCTGCCATGCCTGTCAGATGTGCGGAGAAACAAGCACCAGCTCAATATATTCGATATACTCCTTCTCAGCAAGGACAATCATTTAATTCAGGTGCCAAACAAAGAGTTATTAGAATGGTAGAAGCTCAGATAGATCCATTAGAGCCACCAAAATTCAAGTAATTAGCATTTATATCTTCTTATATTATATATCTACTTTATATTACTAATTACACACACACATATATATATATTTTTTTAATACAGAATTAATAAGAAAATTCCACGAGGACCTCCTTCTCCCCCAGCGCCTGTCATGCATTCTCCAACAAGAAAAGTTACGGTGAAAGAACAGAAGGAATGGAAAATACCGCCTTGTATCAGTAACTGGAAAAATGCTAAGGTGTCAAATTATTCCACAGTATATATTGTTTTAATAATTATTAAATATAATGATATTCTGTGTTAGGGTTATACAATTCCTCTCGATAAACGTCTCGCTGCAGATGGTCGTGGGTTGCAACAAGTTCACTTGAATGAAAATTTTGCGAAATTAGCAGAAGCCTTGTATATTGCTGATAGGAAAGCTCGAGAAGCAGTTGAAATGAGAGCTCAGTTGGAGAAGAAATTAGCGCAGAAGGAAAAAGAGAAGAAGGAGGATCACTTGAGACAGCTCGCACAGAAAGCTAGAGAAGAACGTGCTGGATTGAAGTCCAGTGCGGCATTAGGTTTGTTCTTTATTTATTATGGAGAACATAGTTGTTATAAAAAAGAAGAAAAAAGAAAGTTATAAATATTTGAAATATATTTCTATGGGAAATAAATATTATTTTTTTTTATATTAAAGATAAGGCCGAAGAATCACGTGAAAGAGATCAGTTAAGACAAGAACGACATAAGGATCGTGCACGAGACCGAAATTTAGCACGTGCTGCACCAGACAAGAGATCTCGTTTACAACGTGAACGTGAACGTGATATCAGCGAACAAATTGCACTTGGTCTACCAGCAAAAAGCATTCCCACTTCTGGAGAAGCACAATTTGATCAGCGTTTGTTCAATACTAGTAAAGGGATGGACAGTGGTTATGGTCACGATGATGAATACAATGTTTATGATAAGCCATGGAAAGATGCAAATTCTATTGCCTCTCATATCTATCGGCCAAGTAAAAATATTGATAAAGATAACTACGGAGATGATTTGGAAAAACTTGTTAAAACAAATAGGTTAGTTTGTTCATTACATATCTTATATTTGTGAATATTTTATTTATTCAAAATAATTTGTTGTTGTTGTAGATTCGTACCGGATAAAGAGTTCAGTGGTACTGATCGATCGACTACACGATCTGGACCAGTGCAATTTGAAAAAGATGAGGAAGATCCTTTCGGTTTGGATCAGTTCTTGAAACAAGCTAAACATGCTACAAGTTCGACAAGTACAACGACGAAACGTAAAGAAGACAGAGATCAACGTCGTGACGATCGTGACAAACGTAGGAAACATTAATTTTTCTTTTTATTTTGGATTGTATCTTATACTGATAAAATACATACTATTGCGTGTGTATATATATATGTATATACCATTCAGACAATTTAATGAATGCGTCCGATGGTAAATATAATTATATTATAATCAAAGCAATAGATAAGCGAGATATTTCATATTAAGTATTTTAATATGTTTATAGTTAAGTATATAATATATATATATATATATATAAATCTAGAATTAATATCACAAATTACATTATATCGCCGTATGTAAGTACTTATGAGTGTGTGGTACGTGTGCCTGTGCGTGTGTAAACACGTACACATTAATAATCAATACAAATTTATAACGATTGATAATAATGATGATGTTATTAAAGGTCGTTAATTACGTCTAAGATATAAATAATAAAAATGGTGTCAGATCAAGGTCGATCACTTTCGACGAGATGGTCTTTCACAAAGTTTCGTAGAATATATGTACGTCGTATCTTCCTTAGAAATTATTTATAAGTTTAATTATTTTATTATATTTCTTTTATTAACTATTAGCACAATTATAATCTATTACACATTCTTCATAATTAATAATAAGATTCAATCGTTGTCATTTGTAATTAATTTACTTCAGGATATATAATAAACATTGTAATTTTTTAATAATATCATATATTTTAAATACAATTTACGAACTCTTTCTTCGCAAATTTCTTTTTAGAAGGATGTATTATGTTTCAGTCGTATATATATTTATAATTATTTCATATATATAGTTTATTGTATTAGACTGTTCTTTATCCCTGGTTTTATAATGGTTTACGGCAACGATGAGTACAAACATAATTTTTGATCGATTTTGATGAACGAGATCTTCTTTCAAAGATAAAGGTTTAAGCGGGGACATGACTTTTTTTTAGAATTTTTAAAAAAGCTTTATCTTCTTTGGAAAAAATCGCGTTGAAAAATTGTATTCGTTTGGAGAATAATTCGTGCATGAAAATCAAAGGTCACTCTTTTTGAGCGAAATTAAAACGAAATTAATACTTTTAACGTTGTTATAATTGTTTAAACAATATATAGGATACAAGGAGTATAATTAAAAAAAATTTTAACAATGATAAATTCGCTTAAATATTACATACCTCGAAACGAGCATTAAATATAAAATAATTTCACTTTAATATTCCAATACGATTAAAATTTGTACTCGGTATTATTGTCTACATTTAATATCAACAAAAACGGACTCTTATTACGGACGGATATCAATACTAATCTTGTTTAGTTTCCTTTCGTTCTCCGAGGAGTGAACGTCGAAGAACTCTGTTACCGAACGTCTAAGATTAAAATATTAATACTTTCGTGAATTTGATAATTATTTAAACAATATATCATATACACGGAGTACAATAAATTAATATTTAAACAATAGTACATATGTTTAAATATTACATCGGTTCGTAACACGCGTTAAACTTAAAAATAACTTTGATTTAAAAATTCAATACTTGGAACTTTCGAAGTCTCGAGGTCGTTGGTTGTATGGAGCGTCAACAAAAACAGACTTTTGAATGACTTTGACGATTATAGAATCAGTTTTCTTTCGCATGCCGACCAGTAAACATGGAAGCTCTCTTCGAAGAAAATTTTAAGTAAGTATATTTTTATATCGAACATTTTTCAATATTTTCGATTCTTTCTTATTATAACAACGATACTAATTATTTAGTTTCTATTTTTCTGTTTCAGAATTTCATTGTAACGCGCGCGAGATTGCAATGAAAGTAATCGAGTGTTTGTATCGTTAAAATAAAAATTAAAAAATCCGTGAAATAGAAGCAGTGTTTGTTCGTTCGCGTTTCGCGATTTAAACAATAAGTGTTTTTTTGTATCGACTGCGTGCAATGCAGTCGTTAGTAGAGTCAGTGTTTGTTCGCAAGATATTTTGCTTTTTTAACAGTCGTACAGACTGTAATTATAAAAGACAATAGAGTTACGTGAAATAAATTCAGTGATCGTCCGTTATTAAATAATTAACGCGTATTAGAGTCAGTGCATCACTGAAGAGGATTTCGACCAACGTCGATGTCAACCTACCTCATTTTCAACCAACTACGAATCATCCACCCTCAATTTCGACCTAAATCGCGGACGAGTGTTTTGGAGCCGTCGCAGAACTTCTTAAGTAGTAAGTAAATTTTTAAGTCCTTTCGATCACTCAATCATGTCGAGGACGAAAGATCTGAATCGGCAGGAGTGATCGTAATTAATTAGTAGAAGAGCATTGAGTCACGACGAATAAATTTCTTTTGAGATTTATTCATGAATGATTTCTTATCTTTCGATTTATTTATTAGATAGGGTCTTCTTGTTTTATACGCTTTTATAATTATTTCCGATTCGAATATTCCAATATATCCTCAAACGGATTATGTTTATTTTTAAATAAATCTCGTTGCAAATAAGCAAAGAATCGATATTAGCGAGTTTTACTAAAGAATAAGTAAAAAAATATTCGCGATGAACGATTTTATGGATTACAAGCGAAATTTGCATGATTTTCTTGTAATGATTAGAGTAATCGCTTGTTAAAAAAGATCCGTCCAAGGATTCTTTATTATATTTTTTTAAATAAAAATTAATTGATTCGAATAAAAAATTAATGTAAATAAAAATCAAATAATATTAGTCATTAAATTAGGGCTTTTTAAAATCACGAGACAAGTAGGAAATGGCAAATTCGAAAAAACATCATGAACGTGGGTTTCTTCGTTTTTATTGCATTACAGGAAGATTAAAGATTAAGAATTTTTCATATTCGATATAATTAATTCAATATAGATTTCGGAATATGTTAGAAGTTACGAATCTTTCCTTCTTCTCTTTTTTCTTTTTTTTTTTCTTCTCTTCTTCTAAATCATCGAGAGATCGATCATCGACGGTTCGATCATAGTGGGATTTTTACACGGAAGCTAATAGAACCTTTTTGCATATTATTCGCATTATATACAGAGGGGTTATGTTTTCTTTTATTCGTGTGCGACCATAAGGAGAACAATTGCATCTTTGTCGGCTGCAGAGGCGTCGGTTCAAAATTAGTTTTACCAAAAACTACGTTTTGATGTTTGAAATATCAGTTGAAATATATATACGATCGATCGTGTCTCGAGATATCTGAATTGTGAATTTTAAAATAGAGTCATCGTTAGTCGGTGGGTCTCCAGATGCAGCAACCTCCACGTGGTGAGACCTGGGTCGGTAGTACTTGCTATTTTTTGTAATCCGATCTGATGCAAGTAATACCGGGCGGATGGCTGCATATTTCAATGAGTTTTCCATAATTTTCAGTACTCACTTAAAATACTTATATTTTTCATTGCTAATAATATTTTACATAGATTAGATGTAGCAGAATAAAATGAAATAATTTCTCAAGGAAACGCATTGAAACATTCCAATTTCTTTATTATTTTTATTTATTAATGATAATGTCAAATTATTAAGAAATATTTAGAAAAGCATTAGGCTTTCATAAGAGAAGACTAGTTTCTTTTCTCTATCATTAAAAACTTAGATTTTCTTTTGATTTTCCTTTGAATTTTAAATAATAGTCATAATAATAACATAAAAAAATAAAATTGACATCAACCGTAACATGATTCTAGTATTTTTTATATTTTATATATTTTATATGATTATGGATTTCATCGGAATTAATATCGAACTAATGGCAGCTTAAATACGTTTTAGCTATTTCTATAATTTTATTTGGAAATAAAAATTTTAAGTCAGATGCACAGTTATTTTTATTACGTAAAAAAATGTATCAAACACAAACTCGATTGTTAGATTACGCGTAGGTATAATCTACATAAGCTTATATACCGATCCAATAATGTTTTCTTATTTCGCTCGTTTTTCATAGCTGTCGGTTAGATCGTATACGCTGCAAATGGAAGCTGACGAACAATTTAATTTTTCATGATGATCTATTATAGATAAAACAGTTTAGTGCAGTCGGTAAAAATCCGTAATCTGCATTATCGATTAGAACATCAGTACAGCGACATCTGGTCTCCAAATATATCATCCGGAGGACGACATTTATATTATGCTGCATTCAGGAGAGGACACTGCTAGAGGAGGAATAAACATCGTTGCATCAAACATTCAGGTTTGTCCATCGATTTAGTATAAAATATAATAGAATATAATTTGATAAAAATTCGAATTATTCTTCCTGGTTATATATTTTCATAACGTTTGCGATTTTATACGTTATTTGTGATTTTAAAATAATTTGATAAGATTGGAATAGAATCGATATCATTTTATTGCCTCGCAAAATAAATTTTGTTAAATTACTTATACACTTTACATACGTATGTATGTTTAATCGATATTCTTTTTTCTTTCTTTCTTTCTTTCTTTTTTTTTTTTGTTTAAATAAGAAACAAATTTTTCAAGCTTTTGAAAGCTTTATTAGCGTAATCCTTAGACGTCGATGATTCTATTATCAAGCGTGTCGGCTGAGATAACGTAATGTATGCGCAGGGCTGTAATAAAAATCGACTTACATGTTAGTTATCCCGAAAGCATACATATATAGACACGTAAAGGCGTATCTATCGGGTAGCACCCTTTTAGGTGTCGCTAAAAGTTTAATCAAAGTCAGATTAGCAGGGCTCGCTTCTGCGTCGAGGGTGCAGAACCGACCACCCTGCTTTTATTAAACGGGACTTGATTAGGGGGTTGCCAAACGAATCTTTCGGAGTTTGTTTTTAGCTGGTTTTGTACGACATCGCTTTCATTACGTGCCTTTCGCATAATTGACTCGATTATTTACGACGAAAGTTTCCTTAACGTTACGACGAATATTTAAGTTTTGGTTGAATGTTGATCAGCATTTTCTCAAATGAATTTTTTTCGAAGTTAAAAATTATAACGTAAAATTTATTCCATATATATATATATATTTATTTATTTGTTAATATTTTAATAGATAAAATACCCGAACAATGTAAATGTAAAAGTTTGTTAATTTTCTGTCGTCCAAACGAAAATATCTGGAGTGAAATGGTGTTGAAAGCGAAAAATAAACATAGAATTTGTTACAATAATTCTTTTATTTGTATTTGTTTTTTTTTTTTTTTAATATTTCACTAAGCAAAGTACGCAAGTAACATAAATTTATAAAATTTGTCAACTTGTTTTGTTTGGAGATCGATCATATTTTCTCGAATGAATGAATTTTTCTTAAAGAGCGTAAAAACTTATCCGAACGATATTTCAAAAATTTTGTTAGATAATATAAATATAAAAAAGTATATAAATTTTCGTCTTGTGTAAAAAATTTCGACTTGTCGACAAAATTATTTTTCACGAAATATTTTATGTCGCTTAAAATTCTTGGGTTAATATAAATGAAAAAGAAACGAAAAATGTAAAAAGGAGAAAAGAAAAGAAAAAGGAAAGAAATTATTAAAGGAAAACGAAAAGATGTAATTTGAATTTTTTTTTCTAAAAAGGATTGATATTTAGTTTGATAGGGATTTCTCTTTTAAATAGTTAACGGTACATCGAATTTCGAAGGATAATTTCGAATCGGAAACGCGATAACGACCTCTGCTAAAGACACGATGATTAAGGGACAGCTTGGCGGAGACACGTTTAGGCATCGTCACGGGAGTGGGTGGGAAATGATTCAATCTCCGTGTAATCCCTGTAATCCCAAGGGGTATATCTTCGCGCTCTCATACTCGAACCCTAGGGAAAAGCTACGCCTCTTTGTCGAAATGTTTGTCTCACCCTCTCATTTTATCGAATGTCATTTCTTGATATTCGTTGATCATTTTCAATCGTTCCGTTTTATTTCTTTGTAAGATCGTTATCAGATATTTATTTGAATTTATTTATAGTAAAGACGCTTAATGATTTGTATCGTCCAAATATTAATTCGTCAGAATATTTTCGATAAATATTTGTATACGTTTTATATAATTTATTAAGTATTTTTTATTATATGATGTACTTATATATTTATGTATATATTTATTTATATATTACTAAATTACATGTAAATATGATTATAGATACATATAATATAATATACATTATATATATATATATGTATAAATGAGTATAATAATAATAAAAAGATAATAATAAAAAAAAGAGAACTATTGCCAATATCATTAGAAAATATTTCGGAACATTCGGAGAGTAATATAATTCAAATACTGAATCATGTTAGATTCAAAATGTCAGGATCGTCAGCATCGTCAGGACAAAGTGCAAATGCATTTAGGAAAGAGACGAGTGTCATGAGGGGTTGGTGTAACCACGCAATAACTACCCTCGCAAATACCAAACGGAATATAACGACGTATCCCTCGAGAACGTGTGTGCGTATGTGTGTATGTGTGTTTACGCGGTGAGATCACATTACCGAGCACGTTTTCCATCCCCATCCAGCTTAACGCTAATGAATCTGATTTGCATCTGATCCTGCAAACGATCTTCGATTCTCCCTGAGTTAGTTGAATGAATTATTTAAAGACTTATATATGTCTCTCTCTTTCTCTCTTTCTGTTTCTCTCTTTGTCTCTCTTTCTCTATCACCCTCCTCCTCTGTTTTTCGAATGATTGATAACGTAATATAAAATCATGTATTTTCAATTTATTAGAACATGGATTCCTAATAGCAGACAACAGACTGATATTTGAAAGTTTTAAAATACGTGATAGAAATATTTTAAGAATATATAATATTAGATTTTAAATGTTTCATTGAAAATTTGATAAAAGTTTCTTTAATTTCATTTGTAATATTAGTTTAATTTTCTTAACGTCGATCTTTGGTTTAGTTTCAATTTTAGATTAACTTTTTGTTCCTTTTTGTTGGAATTGAGATTAAAAACTATATACATTTTTTTAATACATATATATATATATATATATATATATATATATATTGATAATATATATATATTGATAATTTTCTACAGAATTAATCCGCCGATCTTGAAAAAAAAAAAAAATACTTAACGTTAAAAATTTTAACTTATTTGTCTTAAATGATTAATAATTATGTAGGTCTTAAATAATGATTTGTCCTTGATAATTTGTCCTAATTTCTAAAAGAAAAAGAAAAGAAAAGAAAAGAAAAGAGAGAAAGAACCTGATATTAAAAACACTTTCTTACGATGAATGTTTCAACGTTAACAAATCAACAAATTAAATTATCAAAGAAATAGATCGTAGATCGAATGGGGAATGTAAACAATATTTTGACTAAAAGAAAAATCATTGTTCGAGCCGATCGATTAGAATCGATCAGGATTTGTCGGGAAAAGGACTAAGTTATTTGACGTTTTGAACGAATACGATACACTTTATAAGGATTTCTCGTTGGAATTGATAAAAATCGGTGGCTTACGGTTTGCTTTGCGTATGCGTATGAGTGTATGTATATGCGTCTATGTATGAGTATGTGCGTGTGTTAGATGTTAAACGTTAGACGTTATATAGATAAATATTCGAAAAAACACCGATAAATATTAATAACGAGGGAAGACAATTTTCGTTGAGATGGTTTTAAAAGAGGGGATCGCAAAGGAGGATTTTCTTGGAGAGTAAAATTTACGTCGGATTGAAAGAGAGAAAGAGAGAGAGAGAGAGAGAGAGAAAGAGGGAGAGAGAAAGGGAGATCGTAGATCTCTTACGATCTTCTTCCTTTTTACCTCTTTTGCTCGGACAAGTTCGTGTTTGGATGGGCGGAGTGCCCTTAGGATAGTTTTCTCAGTGCTCCGCCCTCATAGGGCTCGTATTATTTACTCGACCGACAAAAATTTTCGTTTCGTTCCTTATCCATCTCATTTTCCTTTCGAGAAAAACTGCTTGTTGCATTCTCTAAAACTAGTTTTATTTTAAATATTTAAAGTAGGTACATATATGAACGTATGTATGTATGAACTTACGCGTGCGCCAAATTTTCGTATTCACATAGATGTTATTTGTATCAATGATGTTTATTATTTTATCTACTTTTTCTCCGGTGTTTCTCTTTTTTTTGTAATAAATAAGTATCGTAAAAAGTGAGTTACGTTAAAGGTTAACATTTTATTACGGTATTATTATTATTGTTATTATTATTATTATTATTATTATTATTATTATTATTATTATTATTATAATTTATATTTTAGAAATTTAATTAAACGTTTTCGTTATTCTTCATCATGACGAGAATTAGTTTCTATAATTTGGTTTATTATTTATATATGTATTTTTTGTATATTTTTGAGGACGACGAAAGGTTAAGAGAGCATCTTATTAAAAAATGAAAGTACACAGTTTTGACATCATATATATAGAATTAAATTATAAAAAATCTTTGTAATTGTACTCATTGAATTAGAAATGAATTTAGGTATTGCGATCAATTCATTAACGTGATCTATTAGACGAACTTGAATGAATAATACGATCAATATAAGATCATAGATCATATAATAAAGGATCAAGAAGAAGCCATCATAAATCGTTCAGTGATCTAATTAAAAAGATATTCCCCTGTGGTGTTAGAGGCACGCGCATAATATTTTACTCTTCCCCTTTTTAGATACGTATTTACATCATATAGTATATATATATATATATATATATATATATATATATATATATTTATATGTCCTATATATTCGATATTATATATTAAAGTTAGTAGGACTATACGAACACGTGCGACGACGTCACTTATGCTGGTGGTAAAGAGTAGGAGAGGGAGAAGGAGGATATCACGAACGTCAACTTTAATCTCCGTTTCGTTTACATTGGGACACGCGTGAAAAAAAAAAGAAAAGAAAAAGCATAAAAAAAGGAAAAAAAGAAAAAGAAATTTTTTATAATCCGAATCATTAATCACGCTCTGACACTCATTCGTTACATCGATAAGAGAAGGGTTTGTAAATGCGAAAATGAGAACGTTTACAACGTTTTTACGCATACTTATATAAAATATTTCTTCAATTTTAGATAAATTATTCATAATAATAATAATAATAATAATAATAATAATAATAATAATAATAATAATAATAATAATAATGATAATATAATAATAATAATAATTATCATTATTATAGTAATAATTAAAAAAAAAAATAATCACAATAAGAATGAAAAATTCTAAATTAGATTATTAATTTATTTCAAATCGAAGTCAAACGTGTAATTAATTATTATTAGCCGATTAATATGATATACGATATAATTGATAAATTTTTTAACGATCGATTAATTGATAAAAAATATATAATTAATCTATATGCATTTTCTATGTGTGTATATATATATCTTTTGTAATTAATTAGAATCTTTGAAATGAAATTTCAATAATATTAATAAAATAAATAACATTACAATTAGATAATCGTCGATCTATTGCAGTATTCTTTTTTAAGGACACATAATAACATTATCATGATATTATTCGCTATAATAAATAAAATTATGTCAAAAATGTTGACATATATTGTTCGTTGATACTTTATGACTGTCATTAATATAGATCGATTCGATACACGAGATCAAACGACTTATCGAATTTTCATATGTACACATATACTTATATATATAAATATGCACACATATAATCATACATTCATACATACATTATTTACATACATATACACACACACACACACACACATATATATATATTTACTTAGGATACTTGAACGTGTTGAATTTGAGAAGATGGTTGAACCATGATTCGTTGCAAGCTTTGGATGGAAGGTCGTTACATGGGATCGTCTCGTGTATAATACGTTGATCTCTCTTCTGAAAGAGAGATAGAGATAGAGACAGAGAGAGAAAGAGAGAGAAAGAGAGAGAGATAGTAGAAGAAGAAGAAGAAGAGAAGGGAGGATTTCGAGAGCACGTGGCCTCGGTTGGTAGATTAAAATTGCGGTGGGTCAGTTATATGTAAACTACGACGTCTATTTTTTTTTTTTTTGTATCGTGTCACTGTAAAACTTCTTATCCGACATTTTCTTCTTTTCTCATTCAAGTAAGTAAGATTAAAAAATTAAAAAAGAATAAATAAATAAGTAAATGAAAAGAGAAAAAACTTGGGAATATATGAATGAAATTTATTCGTGTTTAGATCTTGATTGGCGAGAATTTCTCTCTCTCTCTCTCTCTCTCTCTCTCTCTCTCTCTCTCTCTCTCTCTCTCTCTGTCTCTCTATCTTTTTTCATTATTATAGTAAGAATTAGATTCGAATAAATATTGGAATAAGATGCGTGCGCATGTATTTAGGCTGACGTTAGGATTCCTCTTTATTGCACTAATCTTCTTTGACGTATTGCAGCGAATGCAAACGAGCCTAGCGGTTATACAGAAGTCTTGTGTATATATTTATTTTTACTTATGTAGAGGGAATGAGATGTATATATGTAGAGAGAGAGAGAGAGAGAGAGAGAGAGAGAGAGAGAGAGAGAGAGAGAGAGAGAGAGAGTAGAGAGAGAAAGAGAGAGAAAGAAATAGAGATAGACAAGAATCGTGTTTTTCGTCCGAAAAGAAGGAATTTACCGGGGCTCGTATAACGATCAAGTTGTCATGGACGCGATCATTCGTTTCCAGTTCATAAACTTTCAGTGGGCACAATGCTGGCTAACTAGGCGTGGTTCGTTTTTGAAGAGGGTCACCCGGTATTATGCGGTACGCGTTGTAGAGTCTTTCTCTCTCTCTCTCTCTCTCTCTCTCTCTCTCTCTCTCTCTCTCTCTCTATGATATTAGTGTATATATATATGTGTGTGTGTGTAATGTATATGTATATGTATATGTATATAGGTAGGCAGTATACCTTTACTTGGTAGGATTTCTCTCGCAGCAGAAACATCCTCTGACAGGTTGATACCCCTATATTCGAGCATACGCACGCTACGCGTCGAAAGTGTCAAGATTTCCTGTCAGGAAACGATAGTAGTCCCTTCGAAAAGTATCAAACCGAAAAAGACCCTGTAACCAAATACACGGATCAATGTGCGGACTGTTTTCTAGAATCCTTGTACTATATATTGTATATACATATATACGTCCAATGTAACAGATCAAACAGTTCTTTCCACTTAGAAGTTTCTCCTTTTTCTTTCTTTTTTTTTTCTTTCTTCCTTTCCTTTTTATTTTATTTTCTTTTTTTATTTTTATTTTTTTTCACATCTTTTCCTCCTACTCCTTCTCTAGAGTTTTCCCAAAGTGATTTTTTATTTTTCTTTTTTTTTTCTTTTTTGCTTTTTCTTATTTCTTTTTTCTCTTCTTTTTGAAGTTTGTTTATCGCTTGATCCTATCAACAAAATGGAAACAATTCGTACTGTAAATGCGAGTAGATATTATTTGGGAGAACGTAATATTTTATTGGACACTCTTATACCGTCGTTTGGATAATTGATCTAATTTTTATTAGTATAAACTTTTTTATTAATAATTATAGATATAATATAATTATAGATAAAAAGGTTAGATCAATCGAATTCATTGTATCGTTATTAACTAATTAAAATAATGATAAAATAAGATTAAACAAATTAATTGTCAAGAAAAGTCCTTCCACGTTACATTAGCTGTCGTACGATTTAAATTCATTCGGGACAAAAGCAAGAAACTAAAAGAAAAGACAAATTTTTGAGCACACAATTTAGATTAAAAAAAAAAAAAAAAAAAAAAAAAAAAGAAAAAAATTCATTCGAGAATAAAAACAATTTCAATAGTATTTATAATATTGGGTGTAGATTATACTCGAAAAAATCGATCGATCAATATTATAATAATAAAAATAGTAAGAAGAAGAAGAAGAAAAATAATCAAATATAGTCCACCGATTTTCTTAATCAAAGAGACAAGAGAAAAATAATATTTTATCCAATCTTCTCATCTTTGCTATTCCGCATTTCCTGACGCGAGTAGGTACAGCATATACCGACAAAGTGACAAGCCTTATCTCAACCGCGGGATCTCGATAGCAAGAAGGGGTGATGTATATGCGTAGGCGTGGCACTTTCAAGGACCAAATTATAGTCTCGATGGATATGCACAAGCTCGCTTGGGATGCCATCGGTGTTAGGACGTCAAATGAAATCCTTGGACCTGACTACTCTCTGTCGTTTCTTCACGATCTTTGCCCTCTTTCTATTTTCTCTCTCTCTTTCTCTCTCTCTCTCTCTCTCTCTCTCTCTCTATCTTTCCTCCTCTCTCTTTTTCTCTGTCTATTCTCATCTGATTCCTCTTCCCTCGACCATCTTGCGTTTTTATTCTTTTTTTCTTTTTTTAATTCTTTTTCTCTTGATTTCTTTTACTTTTTTTTTCTTTTTTCTTTTCTTTCTTTTTCTTTTTTTTTTTTTTTCTTAATTCTGTTTCATATTCACCACTGTTTGCCCGATGACAGCTGGACCTCTTTCTTTCTTCTGAATTTTGTTCTTCTCTTTTCTTTTTTCTTTAATTTTCTTTCCTTTTCCTTTCTTTTTGTTTTTCTTTTTTTTTTTTTTTTTTTTCATCTCTTCGTCCTCGCCAGAGTTGTTTCGTCCAACAAGAAATTTTTCCTTTTTGTGTTTCGTTCGATTTATATCTCGTTTTAATTATCTCCTTTTTTATCGGATCAGATCTATTGAGATTCTTATTCTTTATCAACGTTTCTATATAAAAGTAGCACGAAATTTTGATCTATTTGAAACGACATGTGTCTAATCGTTATTTTTTAATTAGGAAATTTTTTTTATTTTTCATTCGATGCTCTTCGTTAAGGATAACTTGAATTCCGTGTTAATTTGAAACGATAATTTTCTAATCATCACGTTTAATCGTGAATTTTAAAGAGAAAGAAATTTTATTCAGTGCTTCTTTGTTAAAGGTTAAACTTGAACTTTGAACATTTTCAAAGGATACTTCTTGAGAAATCTGTTAAGGAGCAGTCGATTGGCAGAAGTTTGGTGAAACCTTTCTAAGAAGATTACCAATAACACCGAGCTGCTTTTGAGTTAGCAACGCGTATTACTCGCACCTCGATTCTTTCATCCGTAACTGATTTCATATTATTCTGTCTTGGATTAGACCGATCTCTCACTCTCTTTTCTTTTTCTTTTTTTTTTTTCTTTTTTAAGTATCCATGAAAAGGCTTTTCGAACGAAGAAATCTATGATCCTTCTTTACCATAGACCTACCTTTTTCTTTACCAAAAGCTTTTCGAGATTTCTTGTTTGTTGCTCCTAAAGCTTAGCTCGACTACTCTCTCTCTTTCTCTCTCACTCTCTTATTTTCTCTGAAATTTTTCAAACTTAACAATAAAACGACTTCGTCATCATCAGAATGGATACTTTTGTTACAGAGTGAGAATTATATTGAGCTATCTGGAAAATTTATATCGATTGTTTTTTCATCTTCAGTGACATAAAACTGAAGTGAATCATTAAATTAAAAAAAAAAAAAAAAGAAATTTACGAAGATCAGGTTAAATGACTATTTTCAATATATACGAAAGTTAATACTTCTTTTATTATACTTACGCATATATGCGATTTTATATATACGTTTTAATTAATCAGGCATGAATTTTCTTGGTGAACATAATAAATTATAAATTATTTCTTCGACATCAATTTTTCTTTTTTTTTTTTTTTTTTGAAAAAGGATGAATTGTCTCTCCAACAAACATTTTTTCTTTTTTTTTTTTTTTGCAATAAATCCGTAAAAATTTATTAAGAATATTAAATAGATTTCTTGAAAAGTCTTTAAATAGATCTTAAATCGACAGAGCTACAGGATCCTATCGAGAAAGAGATCAAACCAACTTGAAATTTATTTAGGATAGCTAAAATTCGTGTGAAAGGACCACCCTTGTTTTCTTGCGGTAGCCAGGTTATTCTCTTTCTCTCTCTTTTTCTCTTTTCTTTTTTTTTTTTTCTTTACATTTTTCTCTTTCTCCAAATCTCTATCGGTATCTTTACAGGATCACTGTGTTTTACAAGGCAGCTGCATAGGATCCTCCCTATATTGTTTGTATCGTTTACGCATCGTCTACGTAGCATTTGTTCTCGTCTCGATCGGTTTGACTCTCTCCACGCTGTTTCTTTTCTTAAATCGAAAAGAAAGAAAATAGTTCTTAAGCAAAAGGATCATCCTTGGCTTCTCCTCTCGTCCTTGTCGGCTTAGCTTTTTAGGATTACAAGGATTTCTTTATTCCTTCTTCGTACTTTAAAAATAACTATCTTATTTTTTCTCTCTTCTTTTTCTTGATTCGATCTTCAATGATAACTCGATTGTAATATTTCTTACTTTTTTATCCTACTTATAATACCTCGTTCAAAACTCCTTTTTAATAATAATAATAAAAAAAAAAAGAAGAAGTTGGGTTATAAAAGAAACTTATAATTCCTCGTTAATGCAATATTTTTTTTTTACAAACGATCAATTTGAAATTTAGAAAACGAAGACTATACGTTCCCTCTTTTTTTCTTTTTTTTGTAAATTCATGAAACGTGCGAACGAATCGAGCTAGTTCTCATGTGGAGTTAGAAGTCGGGCCGTGAGACGAAGGAAAACGAGAAACGTGCAACAGGCGCGAATGAAACAATGGCGGGCCACGTGTCGACCAATCACGGCCAGACTGGAGAATCCTACTCGACGAGTGCACGTATACGGGTCCTCTTCGAGCGATGTGGAACCTCCTCTCTACTGTGGATCCTCATGGATTCATCTTCTTTCCTTTTCTTTTCCTTCCTTCCTTCCTTCCTTCCTTCCTTCCTTCTTTTCTTCCTTCCTTCTTTAACTCATTCTTTTTCTCTTTTCCTGTCGATCTTTCGACTTATTATACTTTTTTCTTCTGTGTGTGTGTGTGTGTGTGTGTGTGTACGTGAGAAAGAGGGAGAGAAAAAGAGAGGAAAAGATATGCTCTGTTGTATTTCTCGACCACATTTTTCTGATCGAGAGAGGAGATGCTACTTTTTTTTTCATTTTATTTGTTTACTTGTTTTTCTTTGTTTTTGTTTCCTTTTTTTTATAAAAAGATCCAACATCGATTTGCCTGATCGTATTGGTCGTTCGAAGCCATTAGATATCTTATCACCCTTTATGGCGATACTCCGCGAAGGAAACTTAGAAACGAGATTTTTATACCGATTCTTTTTCTTTTTCTTTTTTCTCTTTTGTAAGCTTTTCTATAAGTGGTAAAAGATATAAAAGAATTTTACTCGTTTATTATTATTATTAATTACAAATTTTTCCTCGCGATCGTACTATTTTTCGTTCTTCCTTTTTCCGTCTTTTTTCTTTCTTTTCTTTCTTCTTCGACTTCACTTATATTTTCGCAAAAATGCAATTTTATCGAGAATGTCAGCTCTCTCGATGTCGGAGTAGATAAGGGAAGAATACTCGTAACTTGTATAGCGTATCTACTCGTTTCAAGGGGGTACATCACCGGCAGATGTTCGAGCGTGCCCTCGCACATCCATCTGTCTCTTTCATAAAGTCTTGCCGCTTCTGTTTAGCGCGCTGTGGGTGCATACATCTATATGTGTGTGTGTATGTGTGTATACATATGTATATATATATATATATATATATCTTTTCTCTACCCACGTATACCACTCATTACACACTGAGTAATACTTGTTTCGTGACATAATTATGAATCATGCATACCATCGAGAAAGAAAATGATCTATGAAAATTGATTTTCATCTTCAGATAGTTATCTTGTATGGGTATATGTATATATATATATATATATATATATATATATATATATATACACGTATGTAAGTGCTTTAGTTTATTTCTCGTTTTTCTCCTCGTTTCTTCTTCCCATTTTTTTTATTTGTTTTGTTTCTTTTTTTTTTTATTATTATAATATTTTCTTGCTCGGAACATTGATCATATAGGAATAACTTTTGTTTGTCTCAATTTGATTAATATTTATCTATCTATATTGAGTCTCGTTATTGAAACGTACAATTTTTTTAGAAGAGAATTTTTACAGATTCAATTAATCTTTTTGTCTAAATTTTGTTTTCCCATTTGCATAACCTATATACAATTAATCACGCCGATTGTGTAGAAACTCGAACAATTTCTCTTTTTTTTTTATTTTCAACTTATACAAATTAAATTAATCCCTTTATTAAAATAAAATCACGTAACGAGTAACGATATTTAATCGTACAAAAGGATATATTAAATTTCATCAAATTTCTTTCATCGAATTCGCATAGATACAGAAACACAGATACCCACTAATACACATAGATACGTACGTATTAGTCAAACGACAATCTCCAACTTTATTTATACTTCTTCCTATCGCAACATGTTCACGTAAGTAGTACTCGAACACATTTCAAATGTCGTTTCACATAGATTTCAAGGTACTCGAACTTTTTCATGTTCGACCACATTTCAAATGCTGTTCCATAGATCTCTCACACACGGTCTCTCATATACAAACGAAAATACCAAGATAACAGACGTAGTAGACTCGAGAGTATAATCGGCACGTCTTGTAACTTTGTTCGAAGGGTAGTCGGAGAGGAGAAGGGGTGGACGAATGGAGGATAGAAGGGAGTAACGGAGGAGGAAGAGTCCAGACAGTATTAGTATTAGTATTAGTATTAGTATTAGTAGTAGTATTAGTAGTATTAGTAGTAGTAGTAGTAGTAGTAGTAGTAGATACGGCTAATAGGTACCTTTATACCAGAAGATTCAAGATCGCGATGGGTGGTGTGCCGCGAAAATTGCGTCATTTTTCACGCTCTCGAACGGTGCGCTTGCGCTTGGTTCAAAAATTCGCGTGGCACCTCCTTAGGAAGGTGGAAAGAATGAAACAGGGGAGCGTATAAAGAAGGAGGAAGGTGAGGAAGGGTGGGAGAGAAGGAGGAACGATGGGTGGGAGGGGGAAATGGGAGGCAGGGGGGAGATGAAAGAGGAAGGAGTGTCCATGGAACATAACACACACTCTATCTCTCTCTCTCTCTCTCTCTGTCTCTTTCTCTCTCTGTCTCTTTCTCTTTTTTCTTTCTCTCTCTTTATTTCTCTTTCTTTTTCTTTCTTTTTCTCTTTCTCTTTCTATCTCTCTTTCTTTCAGTTATTCATTCTCTGTCTCTCTTTACTACGAAGTAGAGAGAGGATGTGTGTCTTGTTGCGTTCACAACGGATAAGATCGCGAGTTTATTAATTAAGCGTGGCCGACCAACTCGGATAAGAATTTTCGATTCATTGTTAAAAAGGTAACGTAGAGTAGTAGAGTGCCGTGTGCCAACGTTATCGTGCCCCTTTTCTTCTGCTACCTTTTGAATGGACTACTGTAGAGAAAGAATAAGAGGGACGATTTTGGAGAGAATTTGTCCTCGGTAATGCGATTGAAATATTTTTCTTTCTTTTCCTTTTTTCTTGTCTGATCCGTCTATATCATAATCCTAATATATTATAATATATGTAATGACAATGATAATTGTCTTGAGGATTTTTAAAGATTTTTACTTACAGTCTAAGCGGTACAAATCGTTGACAGATTTTTCTAGATGGTTGTTTTTCATTTCTAATATATGATTAGATTTTAGAGAGGAAAATATAATATATATATATTATATATATATATATGTATATATTAGAATATGAACGATTTAATTAGGATTTTTTCTTTCTTTTTTTTTTTTTTTACAATTTCGATTAATCGCAGACATAGAATACTCACGTTCATATTTTTGATTTTAAGTGTAAAGATTATTATTATGATAACGGTTAAATCGATCGTTCTAGATCATCTTCGAGAGAAACGATGAAAGGAGAGAAAGACATACTCCATACGTAGAAAACAGACACAGATACAGAGAAATATTTTTTCGAAGCGTAGGAGAATAAAAAGGTCAAGCTTACTTATAGGTCTTTCTTTCTCTCTCATACACTCATTCTCTCTCTCTCTCTCTCTCTCTCTTTCTCTCTCTCTCGCTCTAACTCTCTTGTTTCTCTACAAGCCCTGATCATTATGAATTTCGTAGCGCTTTTTTCGGCGTAATAAATTAGTCAAAGACGCTCATCAATTTTATGACGTACGTCCATAGAAAGAGAGAGAGAGAGAGAGAGAGAGAGAGAGAGAGAGAGAGAGAGAGAGAGAGAGAACGAACCGATGTCTAAAACATCGGCCGTCCACCGGCAGTTCCCGTGGATGGCCTCGAACGTGATGGATGATTTTTCTTTCCCATATACACCGTTCTATAAGAGAAAGAAAGAAAGAAAGAAAGAAAGAAAGAAAGAAAGAAAGAAAGAAAGAGAGAAAGAAAAAAATGAAGAAAGAAAGAAAGTGGAAAGGGTGAGTAGGTAGGTAGGTAGATAGATAGATAGAGAGAGAAAGAGAATGAAAGAGAGAGAGAGAGAGAGAGAGAGAGGAAGAAGAGTCGAACGTGTATCTCTACTCGGGTCTCATTTGCGCATATACTCTTATACCACCCACGTGTGCATGTGTAATACGTTATAGTTGCCGTTGCCACATGCACTTATCTTAGCATAGATCGTTCATGTGTAAGTAAGTACACGAAGCAACCCCATATCCGCATATAGTCTATAGTTACACGTGTGTGGGCGTGCGCATGCACGGTGCACCAGACGCATTAACCTGCACGCGGGACCTACGATTCATGAATAATAAGTGGCGCGAATGAACTGTTTTGATCGTCTTCTTCTTGCCTGTTACCTAGGTGGTACTGTAACGAGATCTTCTTCGTTATTTATTCTTTATCCTTCTGTCTCTCTTTTTTTTTTTTTCTTTTAATCTTTTTTTTCCTCTTTTCCTTTTTCCATAATTAAGAAAAAAAAAGAAGGAAAAAAAAGAAGAAAGTTCTTTCCTTTCTTTAAAAAAAAATTTTTTTTTTGTTACTTTAATTGGTTCATCTCTTAAAGAAAGAGAGAGAGAGAGAGAGAGAGAGAGAGAGAAACAGATTAATCGTTCATTCTCGCACGTACCCTGTTAATACTTATCATTTTTGGGATATACTATTACATATGTATATATCTAACCAATCTATACAACCTATCTATCGCTTTGAGAAGACTATAATAATACCTGCAGTTTGTATCTATATCGATCGGCTTTCAATCTTTGACCGGTCGTTAAACGATAATCTTGTTTCTAGGTGTTAACGATCGTTCGTTCCTCTATACCGATCGACGAACGATTTATCTCTTGAAAAGGTTTACGTGTCTGACTCTGAACATATGTATGCGAGAAAGAAACAGAGAAAGAGAAAGAGAGATAGAGAGAGAAAGAGAGAAAGAGAAGGAAAGATCGTACGAATTGGTCGCCATGAATAATTCAGAAGTCGACGAAAGGGAATTCGCGAATCGAGCCGATCGCGATTATTCTCGAGAAATAAGTTGATCGTCGATTTCGAAAGAAAAAGAAGAATAAGGGAGGAAGAAGGGAGGTGGAAGTGGAGGTGGAAAGAAAATTATGACACCAGGTGTATCTGTATATAATATACCAAATGTAAATGACAAAGTTATGCATACTACATATACATACGTATATCTGTATGTATATATCTATATATATGTATATATATATATATATATATATATATATATATATATATAATATATGTATAATATGTATTCGTAGGGCAGTCACAATATCGTTCGCACGATCTCTACGATGATTGTTTTCTGTTATGTATTATGGTATCTACCACGTGTCTTTAACACCATCTTTCTGTTTTCAATTTTCTCTCTCTCTCTCTCTCTCTCTCTCTCTCTCTTTGTATTTTTTGTTCTTTCTTCTTATTTCATTCTTCTTCTCATAGACAAAGCTTCGTATTACATGTATGCGGGTGTGTACGAAGGGACGAGTAGAAATCGAAGGGGAAAAAAAAGAAAAATAAGAAATGGAAAAAAGGGACGTCTCGTGGGGACGGCTAACACTGGCCCAGAAATTTGTACACAAGTTACAAGAAGAGTAGATATCGATATATATATATATATATATATGCACATATGTGTATATATATCTATGTATGTACGTCGCGATCTATGTATTATATACCAAAGCCGTGAAATGATAAATGACCGTGTCGAGAGATGCGCGGATAACATAATGAGACGTATTGTGTTCGTGAGGGACCCACGAAAAAGAGAGAAAGAGAGAGAAAGAGAGAGAGAGAGAGAGAGGACCCAGCCAAAATTCTCTTCCCGTAGGCATCGTTTGGGGCCCCAACGAGAAAATTTTCAGCGAGACGGTGTAAAACTGGCTCTTCTTTCTTCTCTCTTTATATGTATGTATATATGTCTATATATATGTCTCTCTCTCTCTCTCTCTCTTTCTCTCTTTTTTCTTTCTCTCTCTCTTTCAATCTTTTTCTAGTTACGACCGCGACTTTCCAAGAATCGCATTTTCCAAGAGGAAATCGTCTTTCCACAACGTAACCTTCTCGCTCATCTAACAGCCTGTTGCTCATAGTAAAAGGAGATCTGATTTTCAAAAGAGAATAATATAGGATTATTTATTTTCTACGAGTCATTCCAATAAGAAATGATTTAGAGTTTTCGATGTATCGAAAAATATCGTCTAAGATTTATCAGTATCGCTTCATTGAAGAAACTGATATCTAAGTAAGAAATCAAATTTGTTGATCGTATTAACTCCCTTAACATTATCATTCGTTTCAATCATTTCTATCGGATTCTTTTTACTTTAGACGATTTTATTTATATTTACATGTACAATGGCCTATAAATATGTAGATATAAATTTTCTTTTTTCCTTTTCTTTTTTTAAAGCTATTTTTTTATTTTCTATCATATAACCAATGAAATAATTTATACCTAACGATTTGTTAGATCAACCCTTCTCCAAACAATAATATTTATTTTCTCATAAAACGATTCAACTTTTTCTAATTTTATTATCTCATACAGATACACATACGCATACACTTATATATCATCGAAAACAATTTTTATATACCATCTTTTCCTTCCAATTATATACCAATATCTATACTTATAGAAAAAAAAAAAAGAAATTATTCAATTCGTAATTATTTTAAAACATAAACGAATTGACTCGCCTGAAAGATTTACTTTATATTCCAAAAGATTTCATATATTATATATATACACACATATATATATATATATATACATATATATATACACATATTTTTTTCTCTTTGAAAATTCGATAAGATGCATACGAGATCGTAAAAAATGTGGTCAATCATCGATATAAAAAAAGATTTGAGAATCACTGGAAGGTTCACGTGCAAGGTCGTGTCAGAACTGTCGGCCTGTCATCCAACTGCCAGCAGGACCTTTCGCATTATTGGTTTACTCTTCTCTCTCTCTATCTCTCTATCTCTCTATCTCTCTCCCTTTTTCCGTCTTTTTCTCATGTGACTTCTCGTTTCTCATGGAATCCTCGGAGTAAGGGCATCTCCGGGGAATCTAAGAATGCGTTTGCGAAGCTGAGCTGGATCAATGTAAACGCAAATTGGATGTGTCGCGTAAGGGCAACATACACGGGGTTGAATACAAGTTTTCCTAGTCCGTTTTATCTCTGTCCTCTTCTCTTTCTTCCTTCTCTTCTCCTTTTCTTCCTTCTCCTCCTCCTCCTCCTCTTCTTCCTCCTCTTCCTCCTACTTCTCTTATTCCGCCTCCTCACTATGACTATGAATATGAAATCGAGACTATAATAGAATCTTCGTACATAAACGTGAAACTGTTTACGGGATAAGGTCGTGACAGGTCGCTTATTGTCCAGCCGATGACAGGAACCTTGCTCATCGACGCTTCATCTTCTGAGATTCTACATTGGCTAGTTTCTATAAGATTTGTAATTTGATAATATTGATCCGTACTATTGTTCCACTTACATAATTGAAACGTGACTGATTATTCTATAAATTTTGGAACAGACATTTTAATCCTATATGATTAATTCATTAACAATATCATTTTTATATTTCTGCAATATATATGAAAAAAAAAAATATCTATTTAATAAGTGTGTTATGTATAATAGATCGAAGAAGATACGTAGTTTAGATGTTGTGTTACAACCCACAGTAGAGAGTTCTTGGTAAGAAAGTGGCAATTTACAAGAAGGTCGTGACGGGTCAAGTCTTGGTCGATGACAGGGACTTTCTTTTGCACGGTCACCATAAACTTGTGATAGAGAAGGATACTATCATCGTCATCTCTCTCTCTCTCTCTCTCTCTCTCTCTCTCTCTCTCTCTTTCTCTAACTTTCTTTCAGATCGTCGTCGTCGTCGTCGTCGTTGTTGTTGTTATTGTTGTTGTTGTTGTTGTTGTCCATATCTTTTTGGAGAGTTCTCTCTTTCTCTTTCTTAGAAGTAAGATGACGAAGAAAGAGGAAATTTGGTAGGTGAGGGAAGCACAGGGTTGAAACGTAGAAGTTGGATGTTAGGCTAGGGGTAGATAGGATAGGGTGTGTCGTCATGGCTACGCAGCAGGGGGCGGGGCAATCGATACACCCTCGCCTCACGCACTAAGCGCACGCAATGCGTTTATAACACAATGAAACAATGACGGCCACCGCAGAAAGAGAAGAAGCGAAGTAAAAGAGAGATAGCAATAGAAAAAGAGAGAAAGAGATGGATAAATAGAGTGAGAAAGAGAGAAAGAAAGAAAGAAAGAGAAAAAGAGAGGATAGGTAGGTCCTAAGGGCGAAGGGTAAAGCATCGCGCCTTCTACTTCCGAATGTATATCCTTGTCACCAGTTTATGTCAGCCACGCGTCTCGAACGCCATTATAACAGGGTCGTCACTGGTAATTAAATTCTTTTAAATACATTTTATTAAGTCTTCGGCGGTAGGTATATTACTTTTTTTTTTTTCCCCAAGTATACGTCTTCCTGAATTTTTTTTTCTTCCTTTTTTTTTCCATCCATCTATTAATACTTTTCTTTTTCCGGGTTTTATTACCGTTTTACGAGCTATATTAGAAGATTTAGTAACGATAATGATCGAGAATTTTTGCTCTTGCGTAAGAATGATACTTAATGGATGCCCATTCTTACGGTACAATGTAGGGAGATTGTATATAAATTAGTATCAATATATATATATATATATATATATATATATATATGTATAGATATATTTGTATATATACACGCACATATACATATATATATCTTTTCTCTTTCTTGTTCTAAAATATCTAAATTGATGTCTTCTATACGATAAAAAATGTTTATATATACTCTGTTTCTCTTTCTAATATATATATATATATATATCTTTTTCTTTTTAACATTAAGTATTTATAAATCGATGTCGACAGACAGGTATATCTATTTCATATGTTTTCACTGTGTAAAATTATTTTTTTATCATACATCTATATACCTATATAGATAATCCTATTAGAAAATCCTAAAATTGGATTGAAAAGTATCGTTTAACACTATACTTAACCTTTTCCTTTTTCTTCAATCTATAATGAATATATATTCCATAATCTAAATTTTTTCGATCGATTCCATTGTGTTTCTCTGACAACAATATCAATAGCAACAACCACAACAATAACAACAACAACAACTACAACTATGACAATAACCACAACTATGAGAATGAACCATCGACATGGTTACCACAATGGACAGGAATCCACCTGAAAATTTCGGTTCGGACAATGAGCTCTCGAGTGTATCATTCGGTCGTTTATGAGAGTACGAGCTCGTTTATCATTCGACCGTAGAACATTTTTCATCGTTTCGTTCTAACTGCACGAGCCTTTTCAGTTTCTCCTACTGAGAATCCGTTTTTGTTCCAGGATTCGCGAAAAAATTTTTCGGGTATTTTATGATCAATGACATACGTATGTATGTATATATGTATGCATGTATATATATGTGTGTGTGTATGTATATATATATATATATATATATATATATATATTTTAGGTCTTCTCGCACGATTATCGTTCGTTCCGCGATTATCGCGAACAACTCGTGTCATTATCTATTCTTTCGTTTACAATTCTTTTTTTTATCCAAAACGTTTTCGTTTCGTTTCGTTTCGTTTCTTTCTTTCTTTCGTTCCTTCCTTCTTTTTTTTCCTTTTTCTTTATGTTTTCTCTTTTTCATTATTCTTGAAAAATTCGTCGAACGATCAACGAACAAAATTAATTTCGAATCGACGTCCCAAGTGTTATTACTTATCATCTCATTTCGAACGATTTTTCGTTAGATTAATTTTTTCGTTGCCACTTTTACATATCTTACCTTTTATTATTTCGTGTTTATTTCTTCGCCGACAAATCAATGAAAAATTTATGGAATCGTTATAAATAAAACTCATCGTCAATCTCCCGACAAGAAAAGGAATAAGACTTGGGTTGGAATCGATAGTAAACGAAATGCAACCGGTAGATATTTCCATGCCGATAAGATCGTTCTCCAGAGTGATGTAGTAGGGATAAAAGGTGGAAAAGCGTAAAAAGTGAAACGTTTTGTGGTCGATGATGGTACCAAAGAGGGATTCGTTCGTGGAAAGGCGAGTTACGCGAGTTGACGATCTTTAGTGAGCTCGTATAAGAAAGAAAGAAAGAGAGATAGATAGATAGATAGAAAGAAAGAAAGAGAGAGACAGAGAGAGAAAGACAGACAGAGAAAAAAAGGAATCATTAAGCTCTCTCGACTACCACGTTGGAAGAAGTCGAGAAACGCAATAACTCAGAGGATACGTTCCTGACACCCAAAGCGAGTTTTCGTTTTTCTCTTTCTCTCTCTCTCTTTCTCTCTTTCTTTCTATCTCTCTGTCTCCTTCTTTTTCAAGCTTAGGGCAGAAAGCCGCGCACCTGTCCAGGTAGGCGGAGTCGCATAGGACTTCACTCTTCCAGGAATCTGGGCCGAGGAAGGCTCCAGCCTGTCTGCTGGGATCAGGATCATCAGGATCGTCAGTTTTGTCTAGGAAAGGACTCTGCAGGGGTCGCCTTAATGAGTTTTTGCTGAAACACCGCGTTTCTCTCTGTATCTCTCTCTTTTTCTCTCTTTCTCTCTCTTTCTCACTCTCTCACGCTCTATCTCTATCTTTCTCCTTGCATGGCTAAGGCCAACGTCAAAGTGGAATTTTGACGTTTAGATACGAGTCGCTATTATCTTCTTCTCTTCTTGCATATATGCGTGACAGGCTCTCTCTCTCTTTCTCTCTCTCTCTCTCTCTCTCTCTCTCTGTCTCTATTTCTTTCTTTCTTTCTTTTTTTCTTTCCTTCTTTCTATCTATCTGTCTCTCTTATTCTCTTCTTAAAAACGAAACGTATTTAATATTTCAGATACCTTCTCTTTCATTTCCTTTTTCATCATCTTCATCATCTCGATCATCTTCATCATCTTCTCCTTCTACTTCTTCATTTCTTTCATGCTTTGCTAGAAATGTCTCTCGTGATTTTTTCCTTGACACCGACGAATCGCGAATTTTCAAGGTCACTCAGTCAACGTCAACGAACGAATTCAGGGAATCACGAAGATTCGATAAAGACTACGCGACTGTTTTGCCGCTCATATCTATTTCTATCTACGTATGTATATATGTGTCTATGTATGTATGCCTATCTATCTATCTACCTACTCACCTAACTATCTTCCTACCTACCTACCTACCTACCTACCTACCGTTCCACGCTTGGTTTTACGACTTCTAAAGCTGATCCGATCCGTGCTCGTTTCGTTTCTCGAATTAAGCGAAGGAGGCATTAAAAGTGATATTACTCCTCTCGCTTGCTCTCTCTCTCTCTCTCTCTCTCTCTCTCTCTCTCTCTCTCTCTCTCTCGTTTTCTTTCTTTTTCTTTCTCTTTATTTTTTCTTTCTCTTTCTCTCTCATCGTGTGCGGTCAGATCGCGTTACCGAGGCCGTGCTCGAAAACATTCATTTAAAGCATCGGCCACGTTTAACGCTCCATAAATCATACGCTCGGTAAGTGCGATCTCTTACGAGCGAACGTTATCCCATCGTTCGATCGAAGCTCCGACTTTATATCGATTTTTCGATCCATTTAATTGGATCTCCATAACGGTAGGATCTCTTCGATAGTTTTTCTCTTCTTTTACTTTTTCTCTTTCTTTTCTTTTTTCCTTTTTTTTTTTCCAATCTCCGATAATATTCATTCTTGTAAGTATCAAGGTAGATATTTTTTAATATTTATGAAAGAAACGTGTGTGTGTGTGTGTGTGTGTGTGTATGTGCGTGTATGTACGTATGTATCTCATAATTGATCGTAATCATCGAGATAGATATTGTTAAATTTTTATATAAGTAATCTGTCTCTCTCTCTCTCTTTCTCTCTCTCTCTCTCTCTCTCTCTCTATGTACGTGCGTTAAAAGAAAACAAGAGAAAGGAAATGAAAAGTAGAATAGTAACTACACAAATCGTCTTTTAATCTCTAACATAAAACTTCTGATGGATGTGTCGATCGCATATTAAAATTTTTATTAAAAGAAATATCTCGTATTTGGTCATTGCTAAAGAAAAAAAAAAAAAAAAAAAAAAAAAACACATAATCGGAATTCATACAAATTACGTCAACCAACGTTAAATAAAAGAAAATTCTGACAAACAACGCGATCGATCGTTACTTCATTATAAATCATTGATTAAACTTAATGAAAGATAAAAAAAAGGATTAATAAATAATCTCACGAAATTGATTGCTTCCTCTCAACGAAACTTTTATAACTTTAATACACACACACACACACACATACATATATATATATATATATATATATATATATACACATAAATATAATTAGACAATCCTTCTGTTAAATAAATGAATAAAAAAGGAAAAAAGAGTCAAGAAAAAAAAAGAGAGAGAGAAAGAAAACGCGTTATATCGAAAAGTAGTCTCGAAAGGATCTTGTGAAGAGTTTGCAGCAAAGATGCAAAGAAGATTGGGAGGATAGAAGGGAGGGTGGGATATGGGATGGGATGGGATGGGATGGGGTGGGATAGGGTGGCAGGGGAACCACCTGTGCACTCAACACGAGCAAGCAACCAACCAACCAACCAACCAACCATTCAAGCAAGCAACCAACCAACCAGCCGGTCAGACACATGCACGAACCTGGTTGTGGACATGTGGGCCGCGAGAGTGACGGATGGCCACATCGCATTTCGTGGCTCCATATCTCTCCGATTTCGCGGGTGTAATTCCCGTAAAGTCGTTTCGAGGCCCTGTTTCGTTGCGGCAACACAGACGAAACTCTTCTTCTTCTTCTTCTTCTTCTTTTTCTTCGACTATTTTATTTTCCCTTGATTTCTCTGCTCCTTTCGTTTCTTCGAGCCACCTCCACCTCCTCCTCCTCCTCCTCCTCCTCCTCCTCCTCCTCCACCTCCTCTTTATTCTTCTTCTTCTTCCTCTTCCTTTTTTTCTTCTGTTCTTTCTTAATTCTTTTTCCTCTCATATTTTATTTTATTTTACATTATTTTATTTTCTTTCATTTTATTTTATTCTTGTTTTGTTTATCAAATTTCTTTGTTAATTTTTAATTGGTTTTTTCCTCCTTTTTTTAATTTCTAATTTTTTTTTTCTTTTTCATTTCTTTTTTTATTCGTCGGCTTGTGCATACCATTAGCCGCCGAACGCGTTAACGGCCCTCGACGACCTCCAGACTCCTTCGGTAATTACCGGATCATAGCCGAAAAGCTCCGACTCCCTCGAGGGATCCTCTTTCGCGATGGTCCTCCTTCCTCTCTCTTTCTTTCTTCCTTCCTTCCTTCCTTCCTTTCTTCCTTCTTTTCTTCCTTCCTTCTCTCTCTCTCTCTCTTTCTCTCTCTCTCTCTGTCTTGCCACCTCGTGGGAACACACCATAGCTTGCGAGAACGATCCCTTACTATGATCTTGTCTTTATTGTCTTATTCTTCTCTCTCTCTCTCTCTCTCTTTCTTTTTTTTCGCTCTCTCTCTATCTTTCTCTTTTTCTTTCCCTTCTTCTATTCGATTTGTTTGTTGGTACTTTCTTTCGTCTTGAATGGTCTTTTAAGAATAACAATTAATATGTTAATTGATACAATAACTTTTTTCTTCTTCTTCTTTTTTCTTTTTTTTAATTACAAAATTATAACTCTATTAGTAACTTGTAATTAAGAGCTTATGATATTTTGTGTTAGTCGAGATTTAGAACGATTTATAGAATAATTTCAAATCGTATAATTCTTTGTTATTCGATATTTTCTTTTCATGTTTTTTAAATATTATCTTGCATTGAAAATTGATACGATATTTTCTATTCATCTATAATTATCGATTTCAAAATAATTCAAGTCACTTATTCTGCGTTAATATTCCGCATTGGTATATCAATCAAATTCGATAAATATCATGAACGTTTGTGATCTCTTTTTTGCATATTTTTTCTTAAATACCCCATAACGTTTAATATTCTCTTAAATACCCATTAACGTAATACTCATCGTATTTAATATCGTTGAAAGAAAAAGAAATTAATTCCAAGGATTGGTTAAAAATCGATCGGTTAAGTCGATTATCTGTTTCTTTGTAAAAGCATCCCTCTCTCTCTCTCTCTCTCTTTCGATCTTTCGAACGATTGCAAAATCGTCGTTGGTCGATTCGTCGTCGATCGGTCGTCGATGGATCGATCGATCGATCGATTCTCCTCGAGAACGAAAAGAGTCTTTACTTATGCGCATAGATTTACGTACTTTCGCGACCGAGGAAGAAATAGCTTAGCTAGGTATCCTTTTTCAGAAAGCCCATCGGACAACTCATGCGCCGTTCTTTCGGTACTCGAGAGAACTTCCCACCGTGAGCAGAGAGAAAGAGAGAGATAGATAGATAGATAGATAGATAGATAGATAGAGAGAGAGAGAGAAAGAGAGAGAGAGAGAGAGAGAGAGAGAGAGAGAGAAAAGAGGGTAAGAAGGAGGAGAGGATTCTCTGGGTCTCTGTTTCCTTGCACAACAAAAAGTGATTAATTACGTTTCTCAAGAGAGACAGAAGGAGACAGAAAGAGAGAAAGAGAGAGAGAGAGAGAGAGAGAGAGAGAGAGAGAGAGAGAGAGAGAACGGTGGCTGTTCGTTTCCTGAGCATCGTTTCAGCAACTAACGCTATCTCTCTCTCTCTCTCTTTTTCTATCTTTCTCTTTAAGTCTGTCTCTTTCTCTTTCTCCATCTCTCTATCTCTCTCTCTCTTTCTCATCTCGTAACCTCTCGTCTCCTCTTTGCTCGGTCTTCTCACTCTCGAAGATCCTCTCTCGAGCGAGGAGAATCGATCCTTCTCTGCTCTCCGGCATTGTGTCCCTTTTTCTACGTCCACGGGGCGCAAAATATTGTTGGGGCCGAACTTTCCGTCGACTCTCGTGACCTCTCTCTCTCTCTCTCTCTCTCTCTCTCTCTCTCTCTCTATCTCTTTTTCCGTTTTTTATTTTTCTTTTTCTCTTTTTTCTTCTTTTTATTCTTATTCTGTCTTACTTACTCTCTCTTTCTGTATTTCTCTCTCTCTCTCTCTCTCTCTCTCTCTCTCTCTCTCTCTCTCTCTCTGCTAGTTCGATGAAGAAAAAAAAGAGAGAGAGAGAGAGAGAGTCTTCGCGAAGAAGAGATTTTAACGACATCGCGGGCCGAACGAACGCACGAAAACGCTTTATACGATTATTTACGGTAGTTAAGGACTGTGCAGTAATACGAGAGAAAATGCTGGTTACAGGTGGACGATGGGAATCTTCTGTTATGAACGAGTTCTGATCTCTTTGATTTCATTCAACAACTATTCTTTACATTATACAGATTTATTTTCCCGTCGATCTATCGTATTTCTTGTTTTTCTTTATCTATCTCTTGTTATTCACTTTCCTTTCCCTTTTTCTTTTCTTTCTTTCTTTTTCCTCATCTTTTCTTTTTTTTTATTTTTGCTTCTTCTTTTTTTTGTCTTTTCTTTTTTTGTTTTTCTTCTTCTTCTTTTTTTTTTTTTTCCCTTTTATTTCGTCGAACTCGGAGGAGCGTCCGTTCAATTTTTTCTTACCCTTTTATTTCTTATTTATTTCTCTGTATCTTTTTAAACATTTTTTTCTTTTTTTTTACGCATCTCTTTAATCTCCACGAGAATTATTTAAAGAGTCGTCATTGAGCGCGAATTAGTTCGTTCGTTCATTCGCTTTCTGTTTGGTTGAATTTTTCATTTACTGTTTATTTATTTTTATTTTTTACGTACTTGTTTTTTACTCCCCCTATCTTTACGAGAATTATTTAAATAGTCGTCAATCGGCGTGGATGGAAGGGATTGAATTTTCTTTTCTTTTTGAAGGAGGGTGGTTTATTTTCTTCTCGTTCTAGTGAAAGAAAATATTATTTAAAGAGTCAATGCGAATGCACACAGTGAATGAAGATATTTCGGTCAATGAGTCAATAGAGTCAGTAAAGAAGAGAAGAGTTCTCGTGAACGAACGTTCAACAACCCTCTCCCTCTCTCTTTCTCTGTGCAAACTCATAATTAGACCCCAGGGGCTGTTTCTGACACGTCCATCCCTCTTTTCTCCGCCCTGTATATATATATATATATATATATATATATATACACACAGTGTGATCGTACCTTTAGTCGCGTGCCTTACGTAACTCTTCGAGTAAATTTCGTTTCGTGTCTGTTTTATTTATTATTTGTTATTTCTCTTTTCTTTTCTCTTTCTTTTTTTTTTCTTGAAGTAGATCGTAATGATTTTTTTTCAATTTTTTTTTTTTTTCTTTTCGTTAACACCCTTCATCGTGTCTACGTAAATGAAAGATCGGAACAAATCGTGGAAGATTGTGTGAACTTTGAGTATAAAAATAATTTGCTATTATCTTCTTTTTATTAATTATTATTGATTCGATTTAATTTTATTTTTCTTTTCATACTCACAATCAATTAGAGAAAAAACTTTGATAGTAAAACTTCAATCGGGAATTTTTCAATGTGCCATTGATTAATTTAAACGTGCCTATCTGTAGTAGATGATTTGTAACATGTAAATAATAATTTATGAATTAGTGTGTAATACACACACACACACACACACACATATATGTATTGAGAGAGAAAATTTAGATTTGAACGATAAAACTGTAATAAAATTCTTTAAAGAAACATTTATAGCCTTTTTCACATATATAGACGTATATACACGTCTATACGTACTTCAATCCAGAGAAGAAAGGTAACGTGCTATAAAATTTTTTCATCCGAAACATTCGATCACTTCAAACCAGAACATATTCATATAAATCGATAAATGTTTTAATAGTTCGGCGAAGAAAGGCGATAATCGTAATAGACGGTAAACGAATGAAAAGTATTTAAAATTAGCGATCGACAGTTTAAAATCGTTTCGTATGATTTAAGAGTTAGTATTTCGGATTGGTGATACAGCAATGATATATATATATATATATATATATATATATATCACGCGGAAGTCGAGTTCGCTCGATTTTATCCATGGCTAAGATAATCGAACTTTGATCGTAACTCGTATATCCTGTCGTCGGATTTAAAATTTAAAGGCGATAAATTTCATCAATTTATATATTGCTATTTACCTGGATATATTTTTTACATACATACATATATACATATGTGAATATATGTAAGTAGGTAATATCTATTTATAGAAAGATTCGTACGTATTTATTAGATATAGGTTTATAGGTTTCTTTCATATGTTCTTTAGTTTTCTTTCTTTCTTTATTTCTTTTTTCTTCTTTATTTTCTTTAATCATTTCTTTTTTTATTCATCACAGTTATAGATCTTTTAGGTATATATAATATTTTTATAGACATATATCTTTCTTTTTCTTTCATGCATTCTTTATAGGCATATACGCATAGCGTATATTTATTCGTTTACAGATTTCGTTGAAATTTATTGGTTGGTTTAACGATCTAGCAAAAAAAAAAAAAAGAAAAAAAAAGGAAAACAAAAAGAAAAGAAAAAGGAAAAGAAACTAAAGTCCGGACTTAAAGAAAGAGTAATCGATTTTTAATAATAACCCAAGAAACTTTTGATCCGTCGTCCATTATACATTCCCATTACAAATTTTTATTTATACAAGTGATACGGGTATGTAAGTACCTGTCTATATAAAATAACAAACTATACAAGATTCTTTTTTTTTCTAACTTCTATAAATAAATACGCACATATGCAGGTACTTCTATTTGTAGTGATTTATATAATCACCCTTCTTTCGCACATATTATCCTACACACACACATATATTTTTACTCTCATATACATTATCAGTCGAAATTTTTTAATCTGTTTTATTTCTTTCTTCAACGCAAAAAGAAAAAAAAAAAGGAGAAGAAAAGAAAAGGAAAAGAAAAAAAAAAAAAAAACAACAACAACAGTGATGTACACGAGAGATGATCTTCCTCGTCTATCGTGATTGTCTATCGTCGTTTTCCTCTTTTTCGTCATTTCCTTCCTTCTTCGAGTCCTCCTCTTCCCTCTTGTCTTCGTCCTGCTCGAGTAATTCCGAGTAGGGGGAATAATATCGGATTCATAAGCGGGCATAGGGCCGCGGCTGTTATCATAAATAATGCAAACAATCACGCGTCTTCTTTCACCCTCCTCCACTGCCACCGTTACCACTGTCATCCCTCCACCCCCTCTTACCCCTCTCCCCCCTATCCCATCTATCTCCCTTCTCACCATCCCGCCTTTTCTCCCTGTATATCCCGTCTACTCTTCGTCGGCAGCCAGAACGCTTTCTCTGTGATTCGTAGTTCGCTCTTCGAGGGCGCGAATTCGACGCCCAAGGACAAAGGCTCTGCTACCCTCATCGTTAAAACCTGGTCCATTCGTCCGCCCTTTTTAATACTTTCGAGGGTGCGAATCGCGCCTCTCGATCGCGAACTCGATGCTCATATTCTCTATTTTCGTAGTATCCTTTCTTCTTCTTATCTTCTTTTTTCTGTATTTTTTCTTGTTCTTGTTCTTTTCCTTTCCCTTTTTCTTTTTCATATAATGTAAAACAATCGTCCACGTATTTGTATTCTAAAATTTTTCTTTCTCTTTCTTTCTTTACATTTTTGTTTCAATGTTTAATTAATTAAATGTTTTAATGTTTAATTAATTAATTATTATTTATCTACTCCATATTTTGTTTTTGCTTTTACAATCGGGGTTATGGTTACGTCTCTGTTCTTTTTTTTT
>NC_057686.1:16418693-16426193 GCF_014466175.1 Vespula pensylvanica
TTTTTTTTATCATTAATGTCGTATTAATTATTTTCTATTATTATCGTAGTATATATCTATTACGTTTTATTAATTTGTCATGATTTCATTCGTAATAATATCGTCGTATCGATTATCGTAAATATTTCAATCGCAATGAAATGTCGTCGTATTAATTTTTTCACATCGATATTTTCGTCATCTTAATGATTAGAAGCTTTTTATTCGATAATATAATTATCATAATATCGTAATATCGATATTGGTATGAGCTTTTTTCTTGTTTTATCTTTATTTTTATTTTTTCTTTTTTTTTTATAACTCTTTTTCTGACGTTTTTCAATTTTATCGAAGAACGAGCTGGAATTTTTTTTTTTTTTATATATATATATATATATATATTTGGAGACCTTTCAAAGAGACGCATCAAATTTTTTTTTCGATATATATAGAAGAGTTATCGTACTCTTATATTTCGGAAGTTAGAAAAAGGCACAACGTGAGAGAATACAAGGGACGTAGGTTGAAAAAGGGAGATTACCTCCTTCGCACGTGCATGCACGCTCTTACGAACGTTTACGAGCGTGCTTGTGCTTGTAACATCGGAAACGACTAGATATTATTTCAGAACCTATTCGTGATATATAGACACATGCGGAAGAGAAAAGCCTTCTCTTTATATGCTTCCCATTTTTCTAGTCAAGAGTTCTAGTGCGGGTCGATATAACGACACCCAACCTCGCTTTCACGCAAGACGAAACAAGAATCGTTCCATTTATATATATATATATAATTTATTTCACGTCTTATGATTCATCATTGAAGAAGTTATGTTATATTAGAATTTAGAAATAAGATATTTTCTTTTTTTTGTATATATATTTTTTATATTACATTTATTATATTATATTCTTTTTATTGCAGATATATATTTGAAATTTTCTGAATTTTAAATAGAATTCTAATTCGATCTAATATATAATTTATATAATAAATTATTTAAAAATAAAAAATATCATAAATTAATATATTAATTTATTTTACTTTATTTATTATATTATATATTATCTTATTGTATTAAAATCGGATGTCAAAGTTAACGACAAGTAGTATTAAAATCGAAAGATACGTTGAATATTTGATCGAAAGAATGCGATCTAGGCCATATTTAATTATGTTTCTTAATGGACGCGCGAAGTTGTAGATTCTAACGTATTTGATCACGCGCAGACGCGGAATATTACCGGCAAATATTTCTCCGCGTCTTACTTTTTCATCCCTGAATCAACATCCCGAAATACGTGGTTTATTTACTCGCACGCGCAGCGAGACTCGAAATCGACATGGTTAAAAAGAGAGCAAAAGAGATAGAGATAGAGAGAGAAAGAGAGAGAGGGAGAGAGAGAGAGAGAGAGAGAGAGAGAGAGAAAGAGAGACAGAGAAAGAAAACGTATCTGCCTAACGTCAATTAGGCGACCGATTCGAACGCGCGTTCTTCTTGAGATTTAAATAATTCGTTCGCCTTTTTTTTTCTTTTTCTTTTTAAACGAACAATTCTGTCTATATTATTGTTAAATTTTACCAATCTTTTTTGTTCTTTTTTCCTCATTTTCTTGTTATAACGAAAAAACAAAGCTTCTAATCGTCGTTAAAATCAATTTTGTTGACATCAAGGTATTATGTAGTATGAAAATTATATCTATTGTAATATATTAATGATTTTTATTAATTCGCACTTTGAAATTATATTTTATATGAAATTATTTGTTCGAATTGATGAATAATTTACTTGTACGATGCTAGTATTAATGAACTACATCGTAAGTGTAGTTATTATATAAAAAAATAAAAGAGATATTCGAAATTACGTGAATCAATTGAACTTACTAATTAATATTATTATTATCTACATATTTATAGATTTTAATAAAGATATATATTAAATCCATATAGAAACGTGTGATTAGAAAATTAGACAAAATATCGATATAAAATATCAATCAAGAAACTTATACAAAATCAACGAATGTATCCACTTACATATATATAATATTTTTATTCAAATATCAAACTGAAAACGAACTTATTATATGGAAAATCAAAGATGGAAAAAGAAAGAAAAAAGAAAGTAAAAAGACGAACGAAGGAAAGGAAAAAAAAAAGAAGAAAAAAGAAAGAATTGACGATGTAATACCAAAAAAGAAGAAAAGCGAATGGGACGAGTCGAGGTTGTCGTCAAAAGTCTACTTTTTATATATACATACATATATATATATATATATATATATATATATACGCACACATACCACACACACATACACACAAATACTCGCACGTGCGCTTTTGGCGTGCATAGTCCATCTTCGAAGAGACACGAGAAGAAAAATACATATGGCTATATACATGTAAGTAAATAAGTAAGCAAAGAAGTAAATAAGTAAATAAGTAAGTAAATAAATAAGTACACAAGTAAATACTAACATATACCCGTTCGAATCGTTTCGTTGCTTTGGTCCTCTTAAGTTCATGAAACACGCGTATATACGTAAGCATGTAAGCACGTAAGTACTTACGTTCTTTACCCTAAATGGAACTTGACGCCGCGTGAGCATCTAAGAGGAAAAGAGAAAGACGATGGTGCATCGTTCGCGACATGGTTTGACGAGAAGGGAAAGAGAAAGAGAGAACAAAAATTTGGAGAGGGTGGCGTAGAGGAGGAGGAGGAGGAGAAGAAGAATGAGGAAAAGAGAAACAGAGAGAAAGAGAGAGAGATTCGGTCGGTTAGTTCGATCGATTCACTCAGGGCGCATACGAAATTAGCCGATTTACGAATGCATGCTTTTTCTCGTAGAATTATGGCCGGTGCATTCAACAAATTGGCGATTTTTCTTGTCGTTCGGGTTGCGGACCTACCGGATTCACTTTCTCTCTCTCTCTCTCTCTCTCTCTTTCTCTCTCTCTTTCTCTCTTTCTCTCTTTCAGTCTTTTTTTTCTTTTATTCCCTTTCTATCTTTTCGTGCCCTTTGGCTACTACACAGGCGAGGGAGTGCTTTATCGATGAGATCGTTAATACTTTGGATCGTCCGATGTTTTGCCGGTACGATCGGCCGTCTATCCGTCGCGATCGGCGACCACCCGACGTGCCGCTTCGTGTCTCCTCGAATCGATGCAAAGGGGACTCCATCTTCTCTCTCTCTCTCTCTCTCTCTCTCTCTCTCTCTCTTTCTTTATTTATTTCATTCTTTCTTACTTTCTCTCTTTCTCTGTCTTTCTGTTTGATCGTCTACGTCGACTCATCGACTCGTCGTCACCGTCCGAGACATCGAATCTTTCCAACGTAATTTCTCTTCTTCCTTTTACATCTTTTTTCTTTTTCCTTTTTTTCTCCTTTTTCTTTTTTCTTTTACTCTCTTTCTCTCAATCTTTCTCTCTCTTTCTTTCTTCCTTTCTCTTTCCACTCGTTCAAATGATTTCGAGTTCTCTTTCGCAAGATTCTCTTACCAAACAGAAGTATCAACGTGTCTCTGGTTAGCATCACTTTACTTCTTCTCCTGCAGTTTCCGTTTCGACGAGTCTATAAATTGATCGCGAGTTACGATCTGTTTGCTATCTGCGTTGGATGGAATGGATACCGATGATTTCTAAAGTGGTAAACTATATATATGTGTATGTACGTAAGTATATATATATATATATATATATATATATATATATATATATACACATTCGAAAGAATATATGTATTTCGAAAATTCATTTTACAATAATAAAACTTTGATATTAGTATAAAGAATGTATTCTCCTTTAAATGTCTTATATACATACATATATTTTTTTTTCTAAAACGATAAATTATATATTCGAAAAAATGTATGTTTGTATACATATATTTTGAAAATTCATTTTACAATGATAACACTATATATATATATATATATATATTTTTTTTTTTCTTTATGAAAGATTCTCTCTAAGAAGACGTCGTCGTAATTCTCTCCAATTATACTTTCATATCGAAAAGGAGAAGAAAAAGAAGGTGGAGTAGAAAGAGTATAAGCTCGATCACATCGACCGATCGACCAACCGTTCGACCGATCCATCGATCGATCGATCGATCGATGGATCGATCGATCAGGATTTTATGATAGTAAATGCCGTATTTTTACGGTGCGTCAGTCGGAAGAAGAGACCGCTCACAGCAAAAAGGCGGCGTGCGCTTGGCGACGAAGTCTCCAAGAGAGATAAATATAAATATTGATCGAGCGAAAGCTTCGTTAACGATTTACCGATTTTCGTTTGGTAAATTTAATCGGCCTTTCGGCAAAATTTTATCGAATATAACTAGTTCACTACGAATGTAATAGTACCTTGTCTTGTTTATATATACGATTGATTGATCAGTTACATATTCTTGGAAAAAAGGAACAATTAAAAACAATTTTATTGCTGCAGAAAGATTGCAGAAGGATCAGATAAAATTTAATGTTTCTAGATGAAGGAAAAGAGTTTCTAGAGTGATATTGAAAATCGATTATTATCTATCTTGATTACGTAGACTTAGGCTAATTCTTACTACTTGATATATATTCACGCAGGTAGGAAAAATTCACGAGTTTTCTTATCTATTTTTCTTTCTTACATACGAATAGAAACTTTGTGCTCTTCGCGTGACACCGATCTCGTGTTGGCAATCCATTTCTCTTTTTTCGTTTTGACAAGAGAAAAGATATGGAAGAAGGAGATGAAGAAAAAGAAGAGAAAAACGAAAATGAAGAAACCATCGAAAGAGAAGAAAAAATTGTTGA
This sequence comes from Vespula pensylvanica, assembly GCF_014466175.1. Classification (NCBI taxonomy): domain Eukaryota; kingdom Metazoa; phylum Arthropoda; class Insecta; order Hymenoptera; family Vespidae; genus Vespula; species Vespula pensylvanica. The sequence continues at coordinate 16,423,478 of NC_057686.1, forward strand.
AAGAAGAGGACGAAGAAGTGGAAGAGAGGCAGAAGGAACTGTTAAAAAAAGAAGAAGAAAAAGAAGAAGTCGTTGGAAAAAGAGGAAGAAGAAATAATAAGTGAATAAGGAAGTAAATCAGTAAACAAAATATAAGATGGGAGAGAAACTTCGGACTCTTAAGGAAAAGAAGTAGAAAAGATAAGAAGAAGAAGAAGAAGAAGGAGAAGAATGAAAAGAAGTAGAAGAAGTAGAAGAAGAAGAACCGGGCCTGGACGGACATATCCACGGGATTGGCAGACGTTGGCATACATATTGCATGCCCGCCTTCGACATATTTATTGGCATCTCTATACACTACGGTTAAAACATGACTCCCTCTCTCTTTCTCTCTTATACTTGCCACTCTGAAAAGGTTTCTCTCCTCCTCGCAAATGAATAAAGTATTTCGTGTTGTCCGTGTGTCCTTCCTTCAATGGACGCTAACTTTTTCTTGGTCAGCGCGTGGACGTGGCCGTACAAGTCACGTCGACGTACGTAGCCGACGTTTTCGCGGTCGATTGGCGTTTCGCGAATGATCGATGTTAGAATTATGACAGGAGGCCGTCTACTCGGATTACCGACAACGAGACCACCCTATCATTCTTTTTCTCTCTCTCTCTTTCTTTCTTTCTATGTCTCTCTTTCTCTCTCTTTCTTTCTTTTTATGTTTCTTTCTCTCTCTCTTTCTCTCTTTCTTTTTTTCTTTTTATATCTCTCTTTCTCTTTCTTTTCTATCTATCTCTCTTTCTCTTTTTCTCTCTATCTATCTTTCGTTGTCTATCGTCTTCTCTATAACATTCTATCGAACCGAGGACCAAAACTTGATCCTTTCCGAGATCCTTCGGGATCAGGGAGACGATGGAATGCACCAAAATATGTCCCCTTCCGTTACTAGACTAACATTTCATTTACTATATATCATGGTATTAACGATCTTTACTACTACTACTACTACTACTGCTACTACTACTACTACTACTATTACTACTACTATCACTGCCACTATTACTATCCCGCCCTTCTTTTCTCCATCATCGTACCCTTGAAAAATTCTATCGATGTTTCATCGGTATATAGAGATTGATGACTAATTCACTTGTATTTTCTAACTGTTGTATTATCTGAATTGAACTTTAATAAAATTCTTATGACGACGGAGTGATATAACGATTTTTGATGATCGTAATTGAATTTATAAAGATTCGATCGATATTTCATTGTTACATAAATGAACGAATAATTTTTTTCTTCGTCTCTCTTTCGCTTTCTTTTTCTTTTTTTCTTTCTATTTAGAAGACAATTAACTTTATATGTGTGAAATTATAATTAGATTTGCATTTATGTGATTTTTAGAAAAACAATTCTTTTAGAAATTTAAAACCGATTTAGAAACTTTGAAGATCATTCCTACCGATTGACAAATTGAATAATAATTAATGATCGTTCGTTCATTGCGATCGCAACGATTGACGAAAAAAGAAAAAATGAAAAAAAAAATGAAAGAAAGAAGAAAAAAAAAAGAATGCGAAAAAAAAAGAAAAGAAAAAAGAAAAGGAAATAAGAAAACTTGAAAAAATCATTTCGATATTTCATCGATCTAGAAATATTACATTATAAACGATTCGATATATATATACCTATACGTTCTCTTTCATTTACAATCCGATTGATTTTCATCGACGTTAGAATCTAACGACGATTATACGCGATCCAACGATTAAGAAACGATTTAGGATAACGTAACATCTACTCGTAATTATCGAAATATCACTTAGAAATCTATTTTCTATGGGACAGCGGATCTAAACACAATGAGACAATCTCTGACTTGATTTAACGTTAGGTGTACGAGATTGGCAGACGTTGTTATATATATACACATATATATACACATATATATACATATATATACATATGTGTGTGTGTGTGTGTGTGTGTGTTACTATATACCTATACAAACAAATACAACTACCTACCAACCACCCACACTCATACTAACATCTACACCAACACATCCATACACAATCTGTATATATTTATGTATATACGTATGTATGTATATATGTATATGTGTATGTATATGTGTTTAGGGTAGGTACAGTAGCAACAAGCCGGTGGCGATGTGATCCTGTCGGAGACAGGACTACGTCGCCGCCCTCGCGATTACAGACGAGGAGGACGACAACAAGGACGAGGATGGGGTCCATCCCCGAACGTCTCTGCCTCTGACAGCTCGACCCTCCTCCCTTCCGTACCTTGATTCCACTATACACCCTATCTCTCTCTCTCTCTCTCTCTCTGTCTCTCTCTGTCTCTCTGACTTTGTCTCCTTCTCTGTCTCATTCTCTCTCTTTCTGTCTTTTAGATTAACCAGACGAGTAAACGTCTTCGAAAATGTATAAGCATACGAAATCGTTCATTTCTTGTTACGATCGTTTTAGTTGTTGTTGTTTCATTTTTATTTTTCTTTCCGTTTTTTATTCTTTCTTCTTCTTTCTTCTTTCTTTTTTCTTTTTTCTTTTTTTTTTATGTTTAGTGTCTACGTCGAGTTCAAGATGCGAGTATTGTATTAAAATGTTTATCGATTGAGAGAAGAAATTCTACTTTTTGTTTTGTTTTGTTTCTTCTCGATATTAGCTGTCACGTGAAAATATTCTAATATTTGAAAATATATTTCAGGATAAGTGAAAGTGGA
>NC_057686.1:16431193-16437563 GCF_014466175.1 Vespula pensylvanica
TAGGAATGTGAAGAGTGCGTGGACGAAGGTAAATCTATATCCTAGTTCCTTGCATTCTCGCGTTATTGATCGTATAATTCTTATATCCAACGAAAGAAATTCGATCGATCGAAGATAATTTATGTTTCTTTTTCATCATTAAAATTGTAAACTCTTAAACAAATTCTCGTCATATAGAACACGAATAATGTTATTAAATACATCTATTTTTATTTGTTTTATTCGTTATCCGCGTTAATAATTAATTTAAAAACAAAAAGTATGATAAAATTTAATATACATTGCATATCGTAAAAATAATTAACGTAAAATAATTAATTATAATATATATTTGTAATATTAATTTTCAAAATATATAAAAAGAAGAAACAATAATAATAAATTTAAATATACAAACACATACACATACATACACGATATATCTGTACGATAAATTAACTGAAAAAAAATATAATGAAGTTTGATATACAAAATATAAAATAGCGGAAGCAAATAATGTGTGCGATAATAATAGTGGGAACGATAATGTGTATATACGAAACACGACAAGTATGTGTTACGTAAAATTAATTAACGAAATATTTACAATGTATTAATTACATTTGTACTAAATATATAGTATATTCTGCAAAAACTGATTTACGAGATACTTAAAATAATGAAAAGGAAGGAAAAAAGAAAAAGAAACGAATACAATAAATTTGAGTAGCTATAAATTTCATATTTCGAAATTAGAGTTAAACTTATTATAAAAAAAATATATATATACACACATACACACATACACACACACACACATATATATATATATATATATATATATATATATATATATATACAGATCATGACATGAATGCAAATGAGTGAAGTCAATCGTTTTGCCATGGTAGATAACGTGAAGATAAACGTCGATTACACAGGAAGGTACACGAGTAGACGCCGGAAGGTCTTGGAAAAGTAGCACGTAGGTATATAGTACATACGTAGAGTATGTAGTTATGTACATCTATACATACGTGCGTACGTACATATATACATACGTACATAGGTATGTAAGTAAGTACGTAAGAACACGTTAGCATGGCGAGTAAGGTGATACCACCGGAAGTCACCTGCCTCGTGTGCATAAGTGAGCATAATTCACTTGGCTCACGGTAATTCGGTAAGGGTCACGTGCGAGGAAAATAGGTCAAATGCAAATAATTCTCATTGCTTGTAGGCACATACATATATATACACATATATATATATATATATATATATATATATATATATACATGCATGCATGCATGCATACTATTCGTATCTCTCATGGCCTCGAGAGAGAAGGAGAGAGAGAAAGAGAGAGAGAGAGAGAGAGAATAAACTGATAAAACCAAGCGTGTACCTTTTATTTTTTTTGGTTTTTTCTTTTCGATAATTTACGATAATTTTTTTTTTTTATACGGGTGAACTATTATATCGGAATAAAAATGAAAAATGGATTTTTTAATCATTTCGCAATGTAGATGTAGTTGTGTTTGATGGAATATCGTATCCATTTTTTTTTGTCTTTTTAGAAAAAAAGAGAAAAAGAGAATGAGAGAGAGAGAGAGAGAGAGAGAGAGAGAGAAAGAGAGAAAGGAAGATATATAAATAAAGAATAATATAAACTTAGAGCAATCTCTATATACGTAGAAAACACAGGAACGTTTCAGGTAATTACCCGTTTCCCTTGACCAGCTACTTAAGGCAAGATGTCAGTTCCCTTAACCCTCTTCGCTACCAGGAGTTAAGGATCGTGTAAACGTCGAGGGCATGCGAGCACTTTTAATTGCCATGCATATCGCTGGAGCACCGAGAGATGGCAAAGACTTGGAACAAGAAGAAGAAGAAGAAGAAGAAGAAGAAGAAGAAGAAGAAGAAGAAGAAGATAAAGAAGAAGAATAAGAAGAGGAATAAGAAGAAGAAGAAGATGATAATGATGATGATGAGGGAGACGTTAGTGAAGGTAATACAAAGATCGAGTGAGAAAAACGTGAAGGAGTAGGACGAAGAAGAAGAAGAGGAGGAGGAGGAGGAGGAGGAGGAAGAAGAAGAAGAAGAAGAAGAAGAAGAAGAAGAAGAAGTAGGAGCAACCATGGCGGGAGGAAAAGAATTTTAATTGCCAGAGCAACCGAGAAGAGAAAGAGAAAGAGAAAGAGAGAGAGAGAGAGAGAGAAAGAGAGAGAGTCCGGCTTATGGCTATATAGCAAACCACCATAAGGTTGAGGTCGAGCCTGCTGTCCAGTACAGTGCTGGGAACCAAACAGCTTGGTAGCCAATGGGATCATATATCAACTACTGCTCCGGTAGGCAGGAACAAAATGGCGTCTGCGATTAGATTGTTCTTTCGTCTCTTGGGTCTAAGGCATCTTTTCTCTTTCTGTTTTTCTTCCTTTCTCTCTCTCTCTTTTTTGGTTTTATTCGATCGAACGGAAACGTTTAATGTCTACTTACTTGGTGGTTACTAATCTATAAGATCGTTTGTTATTATCTAATAGTGTCATTATTTCAATAATATAAAAGATAATTGTTTCTAATTATTGACGGATTATGAGATAAAATTGAATATATATATATATATATATCTATATATATATATGTGTGTGTGTGTGTGTGTGTGTATTTATAATATATATTAAGATAAATATATAGATATATATATATATACATATTTTTTATAGGGTTATATTTAATTATTGAATTCGTTAGAACGACGTAAAAAATATGATCGATAATTAACCGTGAGATAAGAAGAAATTTCGTTGGTATCTCGTTTGTAATGAACAGAGCTCAAATATAATTAATATCGATCTGTATAGTCGATACTCGATGGGAATTATAAGATCGATCGTATTAAGGTTCGATCATATATTAATCAATAGTAGCATTATTTCAATACCAATATAGTAATGATTTCTAATCGTAAATTGGCGCTACGGGATAAGAACGAATAGAAATAAGTAATGCTTATCTATCTTCAATTTATCAATTAGCAATGAATGAACTTAACGAACTTATTTTCGAATCCTTTTTTTTTGGGAACATTTCTTCAAAATTTCGTAACCTTCTTTTTCCGCTTAATTATTCAATTCGTTGGAACAACGTAAAAAAAAGAAAAGAGAGGAAAGAAAAAAGAAAAAAAGAAAAGAAAAAAAGGAGAACACGTTTCATAATTAAATGCGAGAAAAAAAGAGGAAATTTCGTTGAGTTCGCTCAGATGTTAATTTCGACCTATATTGTCTGTAAAAAAAAAAAAAAAAAAGAAAAAAAAGAAAGAAAAAAAATTGCGAAGGTGCCTGTGCAATACTGGTAGATATATACATATGTACGTATATATGTATGTACGTACGTATATGTACACGTACGTACGTATTCGAGTAAATAGGTATTTACTTAAGTAGGTACGTACCTAAACCCGTTAGCTTGAGGTGTTTCGAAGTCCATCGCAAGTAGGCAGGTGTCTTGAAAAAAGGATTTCGGTTTATCGTTACGATTCTCGTTGTTACATCAATTACTTCGCCAGTTCTCGTAAGAGAACGAGAAGTGACGAGATCCGGAAGAATAATCCGCACTCCTTTTTATAGAAACTGATGTATGTATATGCGTTGAGTAAAGTTGTGTGCAAAGTTTTTACGACTCTTCCTTTCGTACGTTGAAGGAAGTCGTATTTTAACTCGCCTAACGAGTTTCTCCTATCTATGTACTTAACTTATGTATGTATATCTTTATATATGCATATATATGTGTATATACGTGTCAAGTATAACAATTTTTGTAAATTTTTGACGATCGAATAATATATAACAATGTCATTTGTATTTTGTAGGAACGAGAAGTATGAAAAGGATATTTAAACGATTATTTAATTTAATAAAATTTCAAACGAAAGATAAAATTTTATTCAATTATTATCGTTTAATAAGCATGAGACGATGATGTAACAAAAGTAGAAATAGGGTGAGGGAAGGGTAGTTAATATATATGATTTCATTCTATCAATTTTTGTCAATCGTAAAATCTTGACGAATAGATTAACGATCGAAATTATTAGTTCATTTAATCGAATTAACTTGAGATCGTTATTTTTATATTTTACAAACAAGATTAATCAAATATAATGTATAAAATATAGATACCCATGTATACTCATACGTATCAATATCATCGTGATATAAATATATTATTTATTATTTATCATCATATACATAGATTATATTATCATAAATAATAAATAACAAAAATATATATATATATATACTATATACAGATATTATACATCAATCGTTTAACAAGGTAGATAATTATATTTATCTCGATATATACATTTTCTTTTTTTTTGGGTTGAAAAATTTAATACGTAAAAAAGAGAGAACAATTTTCTCGAATACTATTTCATAAGCAAATTTGATTTATGATTCTCTTTTTTCTCTTCTTATCAAAGTCACAAATATTTTTCTTTTTTTTTTTCTATTTTTTCTTATCGTCCACAACATTTATTGGAATTGCAGCGTGGGTTTCGTTAAGAGGGAAAACGCACCAGGCGCACCTTGCGCAAGGCGTGAAAGAAGGACACGATGGTATCCATCAAGGTGTCGGAGGTAGACTAGGCTTGTGTGGGTGGTTGGACTCAGCTGTTGTTGGTACACCTGCTCGTTTAACGTGAGAGTATGCGTTAGAAAGAGAGAAAGAGAGAGAAAGAGTGAGAGTAACCTTTGTGTTCCTTGTCCAAGACGGACTCTCGCGTGCATTTACATACAAGTTTCGCGCGAACACAATGTAATTGTTACCTCATAATGCTTGCCCCCTTCGCAAACGCCTTCCTTCTAACGTCTCACTCTTCCAAAGGCACACACTACTTCGTATTTTTTTATTTATATTTTTCTCTCTTTTATTTCTTTTTTTTTTTTTTTTGCTTTTCCCTCCTCAATTCAAAGAGTGAAATTTGTTTCTTCGATTTGTTTTTTTTTTCACATTTTGCTACGTTTCCTTTGTTTTTCTTTTCCTTTTTCGAATCAACGAACGAATCAAACAATGTCTCAGACAATGGCTTGACAAATCTTTAAAATGGCGTAAGACTCGACGAATTAATCTCGATTTAATTCAATCATTTTCACGGAGGATAAATGAAATTTGATAAGAGACAAATTGTCGCTCCGATTTTCATAAAATTTTTCATTACGTTCGAATCTTGTTTCAATTTGTCCGAATAAAAAAATTCTACGACGATATCTAGGATCTTGTTGAATCTAAAAATATATTTTCGATCGAACTGAAAATGAATTTGAATTTTTTTATTTCTCGTTCTCGAAGAGGAATGAATGGATTTTAGATTTTTCCTTTTTTTTTAGTTAAAAAAATTCTGTTTATATATATATATATATATATGTATATATATATATATATATAATTCAATAGACAGATTTCATAGAAAGAAGACAAAAAAAAGAGAACAAGAAAGAAGAAAAGATAACACTCTCCCTTATCCATCACTTCGTCGAACTAACAACGATGTGAGTCGATAAGACCAGTTATTTAAAGACTGTACAAGGATGGCAAACCACCCTGTACATTTTCCCATGAAGCCACAGGTGCGTAAATTCGTGTTTCGAGAAGTTCCAAGCTATGGTTATATTCTCGCGGTATGAGCAAATTCTATGGTGATATCGGTAGATACATACATACTTTTGTACATACATACACACACACACACACATACACATATATAAATATGACAGTGGATATTGGCGTAAATAGTGTATGGAAAACATTCAAAATGAAGTTATCGTTTAAAAAGAACTTTACGATTATGGGGACAGAGACGAGACATAGCTATCGCGTGTTATCGAGTGTTGGTTGTGCATGGGGGTGACGCCGGTTATAGTATAACAGTATAGTAGTAGTGATAGTAGTGGTGTTTCTTACGATGCTGAGGATTGGGATCAGACAGAGAAAATACGAATAGGGGAAAAATAAAAATAACAAACTAAATGGAGAAAGAAAAGAAAAGAAAAGAAAAGAAAAGAAAAGAAAAGAAAAGAAAAGAAAGAGGACAACGATGATAACGATTTTCGAGAGTCGCGTATGTGGAAACCCAAACGATTAAAAAAATATGACGAGCATTCATTTCCACGATCATAAAATCATTAGCATAGAAATTCCTATACCTGAGACTCGACTCGAGTCGAGTCGAGTCGTATTCCAGAGGTGAGGCGCCCTCAATCCCTCCTCTCTTCACCCTTATCCTCTTCCCCAATACTCTTCTTCTCTCTCTTTCTCTGTTTCTATCTATCTATCTTTATCTCTCTCTCTCTCTTTCTCTCTCTCTCTCTCTCTCTCTCTCTCTCTC